>NW_028227285.1:597094-717094 GCF_978045245.1 Mus caroli | reverse complement strand
ATGTATTCATTAGATATAAGTACACTGTAGTTGTCTTCAGACAATCCAGAAGAGGGTGTCAGATACTGGAGAATCTAAATCCCTCTTATGGTCTGCATATGATGTACATAAACACAGCCTAACATATACTTCTAAAAATTTAAAGATAGGTGGAGCCACTGAAAGGGCTCAACAATTAATAGCATTGTCTCCTCTTCCAGAGAACCTGGGATCAACTAACAGCAACTATATGGTGGCCCATATACAGTTCCAAGGGATCAGACAGTCTGACAGACAGACAGACTGACAGAGATTAGGATGGCAGGCCTGCCTGGTCTTTCTTTCTTTCTTATCCTTTTTAAAAAATGTTTATTTATTTATGTATTTATTAGATATAAGTACACTGTAGCTGTCTTCAGACACTCCAGAAGAGGGTGTCAGATTCTGGAGAATCTAAATCCCTCTTATGGTCTGCATATGATGTACATAAACACAGCCTCACATATACTACTAAAAATTTAACGATGGGTGGGGCCACTGAAAGCGCACAACAATTAACAGCATTGTCTCCTCTTCCAGAGAACCTGGGATCAACTACCAGCACCTATATGGTGGCCCATCTCCAGTTCCAGGGGATCAGAACGACTGACAGACAGACAGACAGAGATAAGGATGGCAGGCCTGCCTGGTCTTTCTTTTTTTCTTATCCGGTTTAAATAATGTTTATTTATTTTTTATTTATTTATTTATTTATTTATTTATGTATTTATTAGATATAAGTACACTGTAGCTGTCTTCAGACACTTCAGAAGAGGGTGTCAGATTCTGGAGAATCTAAATCCCTCTTATGGTCTGCATATGATGTACATAAACACAGCCTCACATATACTTCTAAAAATTTAAAGATGGGTAGGGCCACTGATAGGGCTCAACAATTAAGAGCATTGTCTCCTCTTCCAGAGAACCTTGGATCAACTACCAGCAACTATATGGTGGCCCATCTCCAGTTCCCGGGGATCAGATAGACAGACAGAGAGACAGGCAGAGATATGGATGGCAGGCCTACCTGGTCTTTCTTTCTTTCTTATCCTTTTTAAAAAATGTTTATTTATTTATTTATTTATTTATCTATTTATTCATTAGATATAAGTACACTGTAGCTGTCTTCAGATACTCCAGAAGAGGGTTTCAGATTCTGGAGAATCTAAATCCCTCTTATGGTCTGCATATGATGTACATAAACACAGCCTCACATATACTTCTAAATATTTAAAGATGGGTAGGGCCACTGATAGGGCTCAACAATTAACAGCATTGTCTCCTCTTCCAGAGAACCTGGGATCAACTACCAGCAACTTTATGGTAGCCCAACTCCAGTTCCAGGGGATCAGACAGACAGACAGACAGAGATAAGGATGGCAGGCCTGCCTGGTCTTACTTTCTTTCTTATCCTTTTTAAAAAATGTTTATTTATTTATTTATTTATTTATTATATATAAGTACACTGTAGCTGTCTTCAGTCACTCCAGTAGAGGGTGTCAGATTCTGAAGAATCTAAATCCTCTTATAATCTGAATATGATGTACATAAACACAGCCTCACATAAACTTCTAAATATTTAAAGAAGTGTGGGGCCACTGAAAGGGCTCAACAATTAACCGAATTGTCTCCTCTTCCAGAGAACCTTGGATCAACTACCAGCACAATATGGT
The DNA here is from genome assembly GCF_978045245.1 of Mus caroli. Classification (NCBI taxonomy): domain Eukaryota; kingdom Metazoa; phylum Chordata; class Mammalia; order Rodentia; family Muridae; genus Mus; species Mus caroli. The sequence goes on along the minus strand of NW_028227285.1, from coordinate 715,403 downwards.
GGCCCATCTCAAGTTCCTGGGGATCAGATAGACAGACAGACAGACAGACAGAGATATGGATGGCAGGCCTGCCTGGTCTTTCTTTCTTTCTTATACTTTTTAAAATATGTTTATTTATTTATTTATTTATTTATTTATTTATTTATCTATTTATTTATTAGATATAAGTACACTGTAGCTGTCTTCAGACACTCCAGAAGAGGGTGTCAGATTCTGGAGAATCTAAATCCCTCTTATGGTCTGCATATGATGTACATAAACACAGCCTCACATATACTTCTAAAAATTTAAAGATGTGTGGGGCCACTGAGAGGGCTCAACAATTAACAGCATTGTCTCCTCTTTCAGAGAACCTGGGATAAACTACCAGCACCTTATGGTGGCCCATCTCCAGTTCCAGTTGAGCAGACAGACAGACAGACAGAGAGACAGAGATAAGGATGGCAGGCCTGCCTGGTCTTTCTTTATTTCTTATACTTTTTAAAAAATGTTTATTTATTTATTTATTTATTTATTTATTTACGTATTTATTAGATATAAGTACACTGTAGCTGTCTTCAGACACTCCAGAAGAGGGTGTCAGATTCTATAGAATCTAAATCCCTCTTATGGTCTGCATATGATGTACATAAATACAGCCTCACATATACTTCTAAATATTTAAAGATGCGTAGAGCCACTGATAGGGCTCAACAATTAACAGCATTGTCTCCTCTTCCAGAGAACCTGGGATCAACTACCAGCAACTTTATGGTAGCCCAAGTCCAGTTCCAGGGGATCAGACAGACAGACAGACAGACAGAGATAAGGATGGCAGGCCTGCCTGGTCTTTCTTTCTTTCTTATCCTTTTTAAAAAATATTTATTTATTTATTTATTTATTTTTTTATGTATTTCTTAGATATAAGTACACTGTAGCTTTCTTTAGACACTCCAGAGGAGGGTGTAAGATTCTGGAGAATGAAAATCCCTCTTATGGTCTTCATAGGATGTACATAAACACAGCCTCACATATACTGAGCTGAGGTGTCACAGGCCAACTGCTGGAATTTCTGAGTACCACCTAGATTGAGAAAAGCTATGCTGTGGTTGCTTAATTTATGTATTTTATTATTTCTATTTGTTGTTTTGTTTTGTTTTATTTGTTTTTAGAGAAGTCCTCAGTCTGTAGCTCTGGCTGACCCAGGACTGCCTACTTGTGTTAATTAGGGTTTCACAGCTGAGAACAGACACCAAGAGCAAGGTAAGGCTTAGAAAACTCTACATTCAGTGGTGGCTCAAGCTCTTAATGAGAGCACTCTGTAGACAGAGGCAGTCAGTTTCTGAGTTCGAGGCCACCCTGGTGAAAGACAGGGCTAGGGTAGGGGCTAGGGTGAGGAAAGAAAGAAAGAAAAGAAACAAAGAAAGAAGAATAAAAAGTTTTTATAAAAGTTTTATAAAAAGTGTTAAAGTTTTTAAAAATTAAAAAAAAAAAAATACCAGATCACCATCACACAGCATTGGCTGTCTTCAGGTGTATCCTTTCAGCCTCCAAAACAAAAAACAATGGCTGGCTGTCTTCAGGTATATCCTATTCTCGAGTCTTATTTCCAACATTAGAGCTGGGCTGAGCTGCCTCATTATGTAATTGCAAACCTTCCTTGGTTTGTCTTTTCCATTTCTAAGACTAACAGGCCTTTTTCTATTTATTGAATATGCTCATGACTGTCCTTTAGATATAGTAAATATAACTGTTGCTTATAAAACTTGTTTTCTAGGAATTTTTAAAGGGCAATGGCAGAGTTTATTTATAAAAAAATATTTTGCATTTATTTATTTGTGTGAGTGATGAAGCTCAGGTCTTCAAACTCGTCAGGAGGTATGATTACCTCCCCTCTCTCTCAACCCCTCTCTCTCCTCTCTCAATGATTGTGTAAGAATGTTTTGCATGTGTATGCTGTGCCCACAGACTCCAGAACAGAGTATTAGATCCCCTGGAACTGGAGATGGGCCACCATATATAATACTGGTAATTGAGCCCAGGTTCTCTGGAAGAGGAGACAATGCTCTTAATTGTTGAGCCCTCTCTGTAGCCACATCTTTCTTTCTTTTTTTTTTTTGAGTATATGTGAGGCTGTGTTTATATACATCATATGCAGACAATAAGAATGATTTAGATTCTTCAGAATCTGACACCGTCTTCTGGACTGTCTGAACATAGCTACAGCATACTTAAATATAATAAATAAATAAATCTTTAAAAAGAAAAGGAAAAGTAAAAAAGAAAGAACAGGCCTGCCATATGCATGTTCATAGAGGAAAATGAAGAGACCCCAATCTAACCTCAGCAGGGTGCTTCCTTCTGGATGGTAGCTCACAGTTTCATCCCAGCAAGACAGGCAAATCACTGAGTTCAAGGACAGTAAGGTTCAGGACAGCCAAGGTTAGGAAGGAAAAGGGTCTATGTTGAGAATACAAACCGACAAAACAACAACTAGGAAAAAGAAGTGACAGTGTAACTTGGGGTAGGGTACCAACAAGAGAAAGCTTTCTGTTACCACTTACAAACACCAGTAGCCTTGCACCCTTCTGCCCAGGTCCCTGCCTTCCTTTCTAGGAATTCTAAGGATGCCAGGGGGTGGGGGAATCCAGATTAACTTTTTAAAAACAAAGACTTGGTCTTTGATGTCTATAGGAAGCCCTTCTCAGTGCCTTTAACTACCACTGAACTTTCAGGGCTGTGACTCAACTGTAACAAGGAACAGAGCTAAGAACCTGCAGCCTTTGAAAACAACTATTTTTTTAAAGTGGGGGACACAAATCAGCAGTAGAACCCCTCAGGTTCAGCCATAATACTTGTTAGGGAAAGAGCCTCAATGTCCGGAGCTGAGGTCTCATGGGTGAACTGCTTCAAGCTCTGAGTATCATTGAAAGAAAGAAAAGATATCATGTGGTTGCTTAATTTATTTATTTTATTATTTCTATTTTTTGTTTTCTTTTGTTTTGTTTTAGAAAAGGCCTCAGTCTGTAGCTATGGCTGACCTAGGACAGACTGCATGTGTTAATTAGGGTTTCACAGCTGAGAAACAGACCATACCTATGTAAGACTTAGAAAACCAAACAGTCAGTGGTGGCTCGAGCTCTTAATGAGAGCACTCTGTAGGCAGAGGCAGTCAGTTTCTGAGTTCGAGGCCAGCCTGGTTGAAGACAGGGATAGGCAGGGCTAGGCAAGGCAGGGCTGGGCTAGGCTAGGCTAGGCAAGGGGCTGGGCTAGTCAAGGCAAGGGACTAGGCTAGGCTACTCAAGGGGCTAGGCAAGACAGACAGACAGAGGGAAAGACAGACAAGGATGGCAGGCCTGCCTGGTTTTTCTTTCTTTCTTATCCCTTTAAAAAATGTTTATTTATTTATTTATTTATTTATGTATTTATTAGATATAAGTACACTGTAGCTGTCTTCAGACACTCCAGAAGAGGGTGTCAGATTCTGGAGAATCTATATCCCTCTTATGGTCTGCATATGATGTACATAAACACAGCCTCACATTTACATCTTAAAATTTAAAGATGTGTGGGGCCAATGAAAGGGATCAACAATTAACAGCATTGTCTCCTCTTATGGAGAACCTGGGATCAACTACGAGCAACTATATGGTGGCTCATCTCCAGTTCCAGGGGATCAGACAGACAGACAGACATACAGACAGATAGAGTTAAGGATTTCAGGCCTACCTGGTCTTTCATTCTTTCTTATCCTTTTTAAAAAATGTTTATTAATTTAACTATGTATTTATTAGATATAAGTACACTGTAGCTGTCTTCAAACACTCCCAAAGAGGGTGTCAGATTCTGGAGAATCTATATCCCTCTTATGGTCTGCATATGATGTACATGAACACAGCCTCACATATACTTCTAAATATTTAAAGATGGGTAGGGCCACTGATAGGGCTCAACAATTAACAGCATTGTCTCCTCTTCCAGAGAACCTGGGATCAACTACCAGCAACTTTATGGTAGCCCAACTCCATTTCCAGGGGATCAGACAGACAGACAGACAGATAGAGATAAGGATGGCAGGCCTGCCTGGTCTTACTTTCTTTCTTATCCTTTTTAAAAAATGTTTATTTATTTATTTATTTATTTATTATATATAAGTACACTGTAGCTGTCTTCAGTCACTCCAGTAGAGGGTGTCAGATTCTGGAGAATCTAAATCCTCTTATAATCTGAATATGATGTACATAAACACAGCCTCACATAAACTTCTAAATATTTAAAGAAGTGTGGGGCCACTGAAAGGGCTCAACAATTAACCGAATTGTCTCCTCTTCCAGAGAACCTTGGATCAACTACCAGCACAATATGGTGGCCCATCTCAAGTTCCCGGGGATCAGATAGACAGACAGACAGACAGACAGAGATATGGATGGCAGGCCTGCCTGGTCTTTCTTTCTTTCTTATACTTTTTAAAATATGTTTATTTATTTATTTATTTATTTATCTATTTATTTATTAGATATAAGTACACTGTAGCTGTCTTCAGACACTCCAGAAGAGGGTGTCAGATTCTGGAGAATCTAAATCCCTCTTATGGTCTGCATATGATGTACATAAACACAGCCTCACATATACTTCTAAAAATTTAAAGATGTGTGGGGCCACTGAGAGGGCTCAACAATTAACAGCATTGTCTCCTCTTTCAGAGAACCTGGGATAAACTACCAGCACCTTATGGTGGCCCATCTCCAGTTCCAGTTGAGCAGACAGACAGACAGACAGAGAGACAGAGATAAGGATGGCAGGCCTGCCTGGTCTTTCTTTATTTCTTATACTTTTTAAAAAATGTTTATTTATTTATTTATTTATTTATTTATTTATTTATGTATTTATTAGATATAAGTACACTGTAGCTGTCTTCAGAAACTCCAGAAGAGGGTGTCAGATTCTGGAGAATCTAAATCCCTCTTATGGTCTGCATATGATGTACATAAATACAGCCTCACATATACTTCTAAATATTTAAAGATGGGTAGAGCCACTGATAGGGCTCAACAATTAACAGCATTGTCTCCTCTTCCAGAGAACCTGGGATCAACTACCAGCAACTTTATGGTAGCCCAAGTCCAGTTCCAGGGGATCAGACAGACAGACAGACAGACAGAGATAAGGATGGCAGGCCTGCCTGGTCTTTCTTTCTTTCTTATCCTTTTTAAAAAATATTTATTTATTTATTTATTTATTTTTTTATGTATTTCTTAGATATAAGTACTCTGTAGCTTTCTTTAGACACTGCAGAGGAGGGTGTCAGATTCTGGAGAATGAAAATCCATCTTATGGTCTTCATAGGATGTACATAAACACAGCCTCACATATACTGAGCTGAGGTGTCACAGGCCAACTGCTGGAATTTCTGAGTACCACCTAGATTGAGAAAAGCTATGCTGTGGTTGCTTAATTTATGTATTTTATTATTTCTATTTGTTGTTTTGTTTTGTTTTATTTGTTTTTAGAGAAGTCCTCAGTCTGTAGCTCTGGCTGACCCAGGACTGCCTACTTGTGTTAATTAGGGTTTCACAGCTGAGAACAGACACCAAGAGCAAGGTAAGGCTTAGAAAACTCTACATTCAGTGGTGGCTCAAGCTCTTAATGAGAGCACTCTGTAGACAGAGGCAGTCAGTTTCTGAGTTCGAGGCCACCCTGGTGAAAGACAGGGCTAGGGTAGGGGCTAGGGTGAGGAAAGAAAGAAAGAAAAGAAACAAAGAAAGAAGAATAAAAAGTTTTTATAAAAGTTTTATAAAAAGTGTTAAAGTTTTTAAAAATTAAAAAAAAAAAATACCAGATCACCATCACACAGCATTGGCTGTCTTCAGGTGTATCCTTTCAGCCTCCAAAACAAAAAACAATGGCTGGCTGTCTTCAGGTATATCCTATTCTCGAGTCTTATTTCCAACATTAGAGCTGGGCTGAGCTGCCTCATTATGTAATTGCAAACCTTCCTTGGTTTGTCTTTTCCATTTCTAAGACTAACAGGCCTTTTTCTATTTATTGAATATGCTCATGACTGTCCTTTAGATATAGTAAATATAACTGTTGCTTATAAAACTTGTTTTCTAGGAATTTTTAAAGGGCAATGGCAGAGTTTATTTATAAAAAAATATTTTGCATTTATTTATTTGTGTGAGTGATGAAGCTCAGGTCTTCAAACTCGTCAGGAGGTATGATTACCTCCCCTCTCTCTCAACCCCTCTCTCTCCTCTCTCAATGATTGTGTAAGAATGTTTTGCATGTGTATGCTGTGTCCACAGACTCCAGAACAGAGTATTAGATCCCCTGGAACTGGAGATGGGCCACCATATATAATACTGGTAATTGAGCCCAGGTTCTCTGGAAGAGGAGACAATGCTCTTAATTGTTGAGCCCTCTCTGTAGCCACATCTTTCTTTCTTTTTTTTTTTGAGTATATGTGAGGCTGTGTTTATATACATCATATGCAGACAATAAGAATGATTTAGATTCTTCAGAATCTGACACCGTCTTCTGGACTGTCTGAACATAGCTACAGCATACTTAAATATAATGAATAAATAAATCTTTAAAAAGAAAAGGAAAAGTAAAAAAGAAAGAACAGGCCTGCCATATGCATGTTCATAGAGGAAAATGAAGAGACCCCAATCTAACCTCAGCAGGGTGCTTCCTTCTGGATGGTAGCTCACAGTTTCATCCCAGCAAGACAGGCAAATCACTGAGTTCAAGGACAGTAAGGTTCAGGACAGCCAAGGTTAGGAAGGAAAGGGTCTATGTTGAGAATACAAACCGACAAAACAACAACTAGGAAAAAGAAGTGACAGTGTAACTTGGGGTAGGGTACCAACAAGAGAAAGCTTTCTGTTACCACTTACAAACACCAGTAGCCTTGCACCCTTCTGCCCAGGTCCCTGCCTTCCTTTCTAGGAATTCTAAGGATGCCAGGGGGTGGGGGAATCCAGATTAACTTTTTAAAAACAAAGACTTGGTCTTTGATGTCTATAGGAAGCCCTTCTCAGTGCCTTTAACTACCACTGAACTTTCAGGGCTGTGACTCAACTGTAACAAGGAACAGAGCTAAGAACCTGCAGCCTTTGAAAACAACTATTTTTTTAAAGTGGGGGACACAAATCAGCAGTAGAACCCCTCAGGTTCAGCCATAATACTTGTTAGGGAAAGAGCCTCAATGTCCGGAGCTGAGGTCTCATGGGTGAACTGCTTCAAGCTCTGAGTATCATTGAAAGAAAGAAAAGATATCATGTGGTTGCTTAATTTATTTATTTTATTATTTCTATTTTTTGTTTTCTTTTGTTTTGTTTTAGAAAAGGCCTCAGTCTGTAGCTATGGCTGACCTAGGACAGACTGCATGTGTTAATTAGGGTTTCACAGCTGAGAAACAGACCATACCTATGTAAGACTTAGAAAACCAAACAGTCAGTGGTGGCTCGAGCTCTTAATGAGAGCACTCTGTAGGCAGAGGCAGTCAGTTTCTGAGTTCGAGGCCAGCCTGGTTGAAGACAGGGATAGGCAGGGCTAGGCAAGGCAGGGCTGGGCTAGGCTAGGCTAGGCAAGGGGCTGGGCTAGTCAAGGCAAGGGACTAGGCTAGGCTACTCAAGGGGCTAGGCAAGACAGACAGACAGAGGGAAAGACAGACAAGGATGGCAGGCCTGCCTGGTTTTTCTTTCTTTCTTATCCCTTTAAAAAATGTTTATTTATTTATTTATTTATTTATTTATTTATTTATTTATGTATTTATTAGATATAAGTACACTGTAGCTGTCTTCAGACACTCCAGAAGAGGGTGTCAGATTCTGGAGAATCTATATCCCTCTTATGGTCTGCATATGATGTACATAAACACAGCCTCACATTTACATCTTAAAATTTAAAGATGTGTGGGGCCAATGAAAGGGATCAACAATTAACAGCATTGTCTCCTCTTATGGAGAACCTGGGATCAACTACGAGCAAATATATGGTGGCTCATCTCCAGTTCCAGGGGATCAGACAGACAGACAGACATACAGACAGATAGAGTTAAGGATTTCAGGCCTACCTGGTCTTTCATTCTTTCTTATCCTTTTTAAAAAATGTTTATTAATTTAACTATGTATTTATTAGATATAAGTACACTGTAGCTGTCTTCAAACACTCCCGAAGAGGGTGTCAGATTCTGGAGAATCTATATCCCTCTTATGGTCTGCATATGATGTACATGAACACAGCCTCATATATACTTCTAAAAATTTAAAGATGGGTGGGGCCACTGAAAAGGCTCAACAATTAACAGCACTTACTCCTCTTCCAGAGAACCTGGGATCAACTACCAGCAATTATATGGTGGCCCATCTCCAGTTGCAGGGGATCAGACAGACAGACAGACAGAAAAGGATAGCAGGCCTGCCTGGTCTCTCTTTCTTTATTATCCTTTTTTAAAAATGTTTATTTGTTTATTTATGAATTTATTAGATATAAGTACACGGTAGCTGTCTTGAGACACTCAAGAAGAGGGTGTCAGATTATGGAGAATCTAAATCCCTCTTATGGTCTGCATATTCGGTACATAAACACAGCCTCGCATATACTTATAAAAATTTAAAAATGGGTGGGGCCAGTGAAAGGGCTCAACAATTAACAGCATTGTCTCCTTTTCCAGAGAACCTGGGATCGACTACAAGCAACTCTATGGTGGCCCATCTCCAGTTCCAGAGGATCAGACAGACAGACAGACAGACAGAGATAAGTATGGCAGGCCTGTCTGGTCTTTCTTTCTTTCTTATCCTTTTTAAAAAAATGTTTATTTATATATTTATTTATGTATTTATTAGATATAAGTACACTGTAGTTTCTTCAGACACTCCAGAAGAGGGTGTCAGATTCTGGAGAATCTAAATCCCTCTAATGGTCTGCATATGATGTACATAAACACAGCCTCACATATACTTCTAAAAATTTAAAGATGTGTGGGGCCACTGAGAGGGCTCAACAATTAACAGCATTGTCTCCTCTTTCAGAGAACCTGAGATAAACTACCAGCACATTATGGTGGCCCATCTCCAGTTCCAGTGGATCAGACAGACATGCAGACAGACAGAGAGACAGAGATAAGGATGGCAGGCCTGCCTGGTCTTTCTTTATTTCTTATACTTTTTAAAAAATGTTTATTTATTTATTTATTTATTTATTTATTTATGTATTTATTAGATATAAGTACACTGTAGCCGTCTTCAGACACTCCAGCAGAGGGTGACAGATTCTAGAGAATCTAAATCCCTCTTATGGTCTGAATATGATGTACATAAACACAGCATCACATATACTTCTAAAAATTAAAAATGGGTGGGGCCACTGAAAGGGCTCAACAATTAACAGCATTGTCTCCTCTTCCAGAGAACCTGGGATCAACTACCAGCACCTAAAAAGTGGCCCATCTCCAGTTCCAGGGGATCAGACAGACAGACAGACAGACAGAGATAAGGATGGCAGGCCTGCCTGGTCTTTCTTTATTTCTTATCCTTTTAAAATAATGTTTATTTATTTATTTATTTATTTATTTATTTATTTATTAGATATAAGTACACTGTAGTTGTCTTCAGACACTCCAGAAGAGGGTGTCAGATTCTGGAGAATCTAAATCCCTCTTATGGTCTGCATATGATGTACATAAACACAGCCTAACATATACTTCTAAAAATTTAAAGATAGGTGGAGCCACTGTAAGGGCTCAACAATTAACAGCATTGTCTCCTCTTCCAGAGAACCTGGGATCAACTAACAGCAACTATATGATGGCCCATCTCCAGTTCCAAGGGATCAGACAGACTGACAGACAGACAGAGTGACAGAAATAAGGATGGCAGGCCTGCCTGGTCTTTCTTTCTTTCTTATCCTTTTTAAAAAATGTTTATTTATTTATTTGTTTATTAGATATAAGTACACTGTAGCTGTCTTCAGACACTCCAGAAGAAGGTGTCAGATTCTGGAGAATCTAAATCCCTCTTATGGTCTGCATATGATGTACATAAACACAGCCTCACATTTACTTCTTAAAATTTAAAGGTGGGGGGGGCCACTGAAAGGGCTCAGCAATTAACAGCATTGTCTCCTCTTACAGAGAACCTGGGATCAACTACCTGCAACTATATGGTGGCCCATCTCCACTCCCAGGGGATCAGACAGACAGACAAGAATAAGGATGGCAGGCCTGCATGGTCTTTCTTTCTTTCTTATCCTTTTAAAAAAATTTTTATTTATTTATGTATTTATTAGATATAAGTACACTGTAGCTGTCTTCAGACACTCCAGAAGAGGGTGTCAGATTCTGGAGAATCTAAATCCCTATTAAGGTCTGCATATGATGTACATAAACACAGCCTCACATATACTACTAAAAATGTAACGATGGGTGGGGCCACTGAAAGCGCTCAACAATTAACAGCATTGTCTCCTCTTCCAGAGGTCCTGGGATCAACTACCAGCACCTATATGGTGGCCCATCACTAGTTCCAGGGGATCAGAACGACAGACAGAGAGACAGACAGAGATAAGGATGGTAGGCCTGCCTGGTCTTTCTTTTTTTCTTATCCGGTTTAAATAATGTTTATTTATTTATTTATTTATTTATTTATTTATTTATTTATTTATGTATTTATTAGATATAAGTACACTGTAGCTGTCTTCAGACACTCCAGAAGAGGGTGTCAGATTCTGATGAATCTAAATCCCTCTTCTGGTCTGCATATGATGTACATAAGCACAGCCTCACATACACTTCTAAAAATTATAGATGGGTAGGGCCACTGATAGGGCTCAACAATTAACAGCATTGTCTCCTCTTCCAGAGATCCTGGGATCAACTACCAGCAACTATATGGTAGCCCATCTCCAGTTCCAGGGGATCAGACAGACAGACAGACAGACAGAGGTAAGGATGGCAGGCCTGCCTGGTCTTACTTTCTTTCTTATCCCTTTTAAAAAATGTTTATTTATTTATTTATTTATTTATTTATTTATTTATTTATGTATTTATTATATATAAGTACACTGTAGCTGTCTTCAGACACTCCAGTAGAGGGTGTCAGATTCTGGAGAATCTAAATCCTCTTATAATCTGAATATGATGTACATAAACACAGCCTCACATATACTTCTAAATATTTAAAGAAGTGTGGGGCCACTGAAAGGGCTCAACAATTAAGAGCATTGTCTCCTCTTCCAGAGAACCTTGGATCAACTACCAGCAACTATATGGTGGCCCATCTCCAGTTCCCGGGGATCAGATAGACAGACAGACAGACAGGCAGAGATATGGATGGCAGGCCTGCCTGGTCTTTCTTTCTTTCTTATCCTTTTTAAAAAATGTTTATTTTTTTATTTATTTATTTATCTATTTATTTATTAGATATAAGTACACTGTAGCTGTCTTCAGACACTCCAGAAGAGTGTGTCAGATTCTGGAGAATCTAAATCCCTCTTATGGTCTGCATATGATGTACATAAACACAGCCTCACATATACTTCTAAATATTTAAAGATGGGTAGGGCTACTGATAGGGAACAACAATTAACAGCATTGTCTCCTCTTCCAGAGAACCTGGGATCAACTACCAACAACTTTATGGTAGCCCAACTCCAGTTCCAGGGGATCAGACAGACAGACAGACAGACAAACAGAGATAAGGATGGCAGGCCTGCCTGGTCTTACTTTCTTTCTTATCCTTTTTAAAAAATGTTTATTTATTTATTTATTTATTTATTTATTTATTTATGTATTTATTATATATAAGTACACTGTAGCTGTCTTCAGTCACTCCAGTAGAGGGTGTCAGATTCTGGAGAATCTAAATCCTCTTATAATCTGAATATGATGTACATAAACACAGCCTCACATATACTTCTAAATATTAAAGAAGTGTGGGGCCACTGAAAGGGCTCAACAATTAACAGCACTGGCTCCTCTTCCAGAGAACCTTGGATCAACTACCAGCAACTATATGGTGGCCCATCTCCAGTTCCAGGGGATCAGACAGACAGACAGACAGACAGAGATAAGGATGGCAGGCCTGCCTGGTCTTACTTTCTTTCTTATCCTTTTTAAAAAATGTTTATTTATTTATTTATTTATTTATTTATTTATTTATTTATGTATTTATTACATATAAGTACACTGTAGCTGTCTTCAGACACTCCAGTATAGGGTGTCAGTTTCTGGAGAATCTAAATCCTCTTATAATCAGAATATGATGTACATAAACACAGCCTCACATATACTTCTAAATATTTAAAGAAGTGTGGGGCCACTGAAAGGGCTCAACAATTAACAGCATTGGCTCCTCTCCCAGAGAACCTTGGATCAACTACCAGCAACTATATGGTGGCCCATCTCCAGTTCCCGGGGATCAGATAGACAGACAGACAGACAGACAGAGATATGGATGGCAGGCCTGCCCGGTCTTTCTTTCTTTCTTATCCTTTTTAAAAAATGGTTATTTATTTATTTATTTATTTATCTATTTATTTATTAGATATAAGTACACTGTAGCTGTCTTCAGACACTCCAGAAGTGGGTGTCAGATTCTGGATAATCTAAATCCCTCTTATGGTCTTCATATGATGTACATAAACACAGCCTCACATATACTTCTAAATATTTAAAGATGAGTGGCGACACTGAAAGGGCTCAACAATTAACAGCATTGTCTCCTCTTCGAGAGAACCTGGGATCAACTACCAGCAACTATTCGTGGCCCATCTCCAGTTCCCAGGGATCAGATAGACAGACAGACAGACAGACAGACAGAGATATGGATGGCAGGCCTGCCTGTTCTTTCTTTCTGTCTTATCCTTTTTAAAAAATGTTTATTCATTTATTTATTTATTTAGTAGATATAAGTACACTGTAGCTGTTCAGACACTCCAGAAGAGGGTGTCAGATTCTGGAGAATCTAAATCCCTCTTATGGTCTGCATATGATGTACATAAACACAGCCTCACATATACTTCTAAAAATTTAAAGAAGGGTGGGGCCACTCTAAAAGCTCAACAATTAACAGCATTGTCTCCTCTTCCAGAGTACCTGGGATCAACTACCAGCAACTATATGGTGGCCCATCTTCAGTTCCAGGGGATCATACAGACAGACATACAGACAGTGATAAGGATGGCAGGCCTGCCTGGTCTTTCTTTCTTTCTTATCCTTTTTAAAAAAATGTTTATTTATATATTTATTTATGTATTTATTAGATATAAGTACACTGTAGCTGTCTTCAGACACTCCAGAAGAGGGTGCCAGATTCTGGAGAATCTAAATCCCTCTTATGGTCTGCATATGATGTACATAAACACAGCCTCACATATACTTCTAAAAATTTAAAGATGTGTGGGGCCACTGAGAGGGCTCAACTATTAATAGCATTGTCTCCTCTTTCAGAGAACCTGGGATAAACTACCATCACCTTATGGTGGCCCATCTCCAGTTCCAGTGGATCAGACAGACAGACAGACAGAGAGACAGAGATAAGGATGGCAGGCCTGCCTGGTCTTACTTTCTATCTTATCCTTTTAAAAAATGTTTATTCATTTATTTATTTATTTATTTATTTATTTATTTATTTATTTATTTATGTATTTATTAGATATAAGTACTCTGTAGCTATTCAGACACTCCAGAAGATGGTGTCAGATTCTGGAGAATCTAAATCCCTCTTATGGTCTGCATAAGATGTACATAAACACAGCCGAACATATACTTCTAAAAATTAAAAATGGGTGGGGCCACTGAGTGGGCTCAACAATTAACAGCATTGTCTCCTCTTATAGAGAACCTGGGATCAACTACCAGCAACTATATGGTGGTCCATCTCCAGTTCCAGGGGATCAGACAGACAGACAGACAGACAGTGATAAGGATGGCAGGCCTGCCTGGTCTTTCTTTCTTTCTTATCCTTTTTTTAAAAAAATGTTTGTTTATTTATTTATTTATTTATTTATTTATTTATTTATTTATTTATTAAATATAAGTACACTGTAGCTGTTCAGACACTCCAGAAGAGTGTGTCAGATTCTGGAGAATCTAAATCCCTCTTATGGTCTGCATATGATGTACATAAACACAGCCTCACATATACTTCTAAAAATTAAAAGAAGGGTGGGGCCACTCTAAAAGCTCAACAATTAACAGCATTGTCTCCTCTTCCAGAGTACCTGGGATCAACTACCAGCAACTATATGATGGCCCATCTCCAGTTCCAGGGGATCAGACAGACAGACATACAGACAGTGATAAGGATGTCAGGCCTGCCTGGTATTTCTTTCTTTCTTATCCTTTTTAAAAAAATGTTTATTTATATATTTATTTATGTATTTATTAGATATAAGTACACTGTAGCTTTCTTCAGACACTCCAGAAGAGGGTGTCAGATTCTGGAGAATCTAAATCCCTCTTATGGTCTGCATATGATGTACATAAACACAGCCTCACATATACTTCTAAAAATTTATAGAAGGGTGGGGCCACTCTAAAAGCTCAACAATTAACAGCATTGTCTCCTCTTCCAGAGTACCTGGGATCAACTACAGGCAACTATATGGTGGTCCTTCTCCAGTTCCAGGGGATCAGACAGACAGACATACAGACAGTGATAAGGATGGCAGGCCTGCCTGGTCTTTCTTTCTTTCTTATCCTTTTTAAAAAAAAATGTTTATTTATATATTTATTTATGTATTTATTAGATATAAGTACACTGTAGCTGTCTTCAGACACTCCAGAAGAGGGTGTCAGATTCTGGAGAATCTAAATCCCTCTTATGGTCTGCATAAGATGTACATAAACACAGCCTCACATATACTTCTAAAAATTTAAAGATGTGTGGGGCCACTGAGAGGGCTCAACAATTAACAGCATTGTCTCCTCTTTCAGAGAACCTGGGATAAACTACCAGCACATTATGGTGGCCCATCTCCAGTTCCAGTGGATCAGACAGACAGACAGACAGAGAGACAGAGATAAGGATGGCAGGCCTGCCTGGTTTTTCTTTATACCTTATACTTTTTAAAAAATGTTTATTTATTTATTTATTTATTTATTTATGTATTTATTAGATATAAGTACACCGTAGCCGTCTTCAGAAGCTCCAGAAGAAGGTGACAGATTCTAGAGAATCTAAATCCCTCTTATGTTCTGAATATGATGTACATAAACACAGCATCACATATACTTCTAAAAATTAAAAATGGGTGGGGCCACTGAAAGGGCTCAACAATTAACAGCATTGTCTCCTCTTCCAGAGAACTTGGGATCAACTACCAGCAACTACAAGGTGGCCCATCTCCAGTTCCAGGGGATCAGACAGACAGACAGACAGACAGAGATAAGGCTGGCAGGCCTGTCTGGTCTTTCTTTCTTTCTTATCCTTTTAAAATAATGTTTGTTTATTTATTTATTTATTTATTTATTTATTTATTTATTAGATATAAGTACACTGTAGTTGTCTTCAGACACTCCAGAAGAGGGTGTCAGATTCTGGAGAATCTAAATCCCTCTTATGGTCTGCATATGATGTACATAAACACAGCCTAACATATACTTCTAAAAATTTAAAGATAGGTGGAGCCACTGAAAGGGCTCAACAATTAACAGCATTGTCTCCTCTTCCAGAGTACCTGGGATCAACTACCTGCAACTATATGGTGGCCCATCTCCAGTTCCAGGGGATCAGACATACAGACAGACTGACAGAGATAAGGATGGCAGGCCTGCCTGGTCTTTCTTTCTTTCTTATCCTTTTTAAAAAATGTTTATTTATTTATTTATATTTTTATTAGATATAAGTACACTGTAGCCGTCTTCAGACACTCCAGAAGAAGGTGTCAGATTCTGGAGAATCTAAATCCTTCTTATGGTCTGCATATGATGTACATAAACACAGCCTCACATTTACTTCTTAAAATATAAAGGTGGGGGTGCCACTGAAAGGGCTCAGCAATTAACAGCATTGTCTCCTCTTACAGAGAACCTGGGATCAACTACCTGCAACTATATGGTGGCCCATCTCCACTCCCAGGGGATCTGACAGACAGACAGACAGACAAGGATAAGGATGGCAGGCCAGCCTGGTCTTTCTTTCTTTCTTATCCTTTTTAAAAAAATATTTATTTATTTATTTATTTATTTATTTATTTATGTATTTATTAGATACAAGTACATTGTAGCTGTTCAGACACTCCAGAAGAGGGTGTCAGATTCTGGAGAATCTAAATCCCTCTTATGGTCTGCATATGATGTACATAAACACAGCCTCACATATACTTCTAAAAATTTAAAGAAGGGTGGGGCCACTCTAAAAGCTCAACAATTAACAGCATTGTCTCCTCTTCCAGAGTACCTGGGATCAACTACCAGCAACTATATGGTGGCCCAGCTCCAGTTCCAGGGGATCAGACAGACAGACATACAGACAGTGATAAGGATGGCAGGCCTGCCTGGTCTTTCTTTCTTTCTTATCCTTTTTAAAAAAATGTTTATTTATATATTTATTTATGTATTTATTAGATATAAGTACACTGTAGCTGTCTTCTGACACTCCAGAAGATGGTGTCAGATTCTGGAGAATCTAAATCCTTCTTATGGTCTGCATATGATGTACATAAACACAGCCTCACATATACTTCTAAAAATATAAAGATGTGTGGGGCCACTGAGAGGGCTCAACAATTAACAGCATTGTCTCCTCTTTCAGAGAACCTGGGATAAACTACCAGCACCTTATCGTGGCCCATCTCCAGTTCCAGTGGATCAGACAGACAGACAGACAGAGAGACAGAGATAAGGATGGCAGGCCTGCCTGGTCTTACTTTCTTTCTTATACTTTTTAAAAAATGTTTATTTATGTATTTATTTATTTATGTATTTATTAGATATAAGTACACTGTAGCCGTCTTCAGACACTCCATAAGAGGGTGACAGATTCTAGAGCATCTAAATCCCTCTTATGGTCTGAATATGATGTACATAAACACAGCATCACATATACTTCTAAAAATTAAAAATGGGTGGGGCCACTGAAAGGGCTCAACAATTAACAGCATTGTCTCCTCTTCCAGAGAACCTGGGATCAACTACCAGCAACTACAACGTGGCCCATCTCCAGTTCCAGGGGATCAGACAGACAGACAGACAGACAGATATTAGGATGGCAGGCCTGCCTGGTCTTTCTTTCTTTCTTATCCTTTTAAAATAATGTTTATGTATTTATTTATATTTATTTATATATGTATTTATTAGATATAAGTACACTATAGTTGTCTTCAGACACTCCAGAAGAGGTTGTCAGATTCTGGAGAATCTAAATCCCTCTTATGGTCTGCATATGATGTACATAAACACAGCCTAACATATACTTCTAAAAATTTAAAGATGGGTGGAGCCACTGAATGGGATCAACAATTAACAGCATTGTCTCCTCTTCCAGAGAACCTGGGATCAACTAACAGCAAATATATGGTGGCCCATCTCCAGTTCCAAGGGATCAGACAGACTGACAGACAGACAGACTGACAGAGATAAGGATGGCAGGCCTGCCTGGTCTTTCTTTCTTTCTTATACTTTTTAAAAAATGTTTATTTATTTATTTATATGTTTATTAGATATAAGTACACTGTAGCCGTCTTCAGACACTCCAGAAGAAGTTGTCAGATTCTGGAGAATCTAAATCCCTCTTATGGTCTGCATATGATGTACATAAACACAGCCTCACGTTTACTTCTTAAAATTTAAAGATGGGAGGGGGGCCACTGAAAGGGCTCAGCAATTAACCGCATTGTCTCCTCTTACACAGAACCTGGGATCAACTACCTGCAACTATATGGTGGCCCATCTCCACTCCCAGGGGATCAGACAGACAGACAGACAGACAAGGATAAGTATGGCAGGCTTGCATGGTCTTTCTTTCTTTCTTATCCTTTTTAAAAAAATTGTATTTATTTATGTATTTATTAGATATAAGTACACTGTAGCTGTCTTCAGACACTGCAGAAGAGGGTGTCAGATTCTGATGAATCTAAATCCCTCTTCTGGTCTGCATATGATGTACATAAACACAGCCTCACATACACTTCTAAAAATTTAAAGATGGGTAGGGCCACTGATAGGGCTCAACAATTAACCGCATTGTCTCCTCTTCCAGAGAACCTGGGATCAACTACCAGCAACTATATGGTAGCCCATCTCCAGTTCCAGGGCATCAGACAGACAGACAGACAGACAGAGATAAGGATGGCAGGCCTGCCTGGTCTTACTTTCTTTCTTATCCTTTTTAAAAAATGTTTATTTATTTATTTATTTATTTATTTATTTATTTATTTATTTATTATATATAAGTACACTGTAGCTGTCTTCAGACACTCCAGTAGAGGGTGTCAGATTCTGGAGAATCTAAATCCTCTTATAATCTGAATATGATGTACTTAAACACAGCTCACATATACTTCTAAATATTTAAAGAAGTGTGGGGCCACTGAAAGGGCTCGACAATTAAGAGCATTGTCTCCTCTTCCAGAGAACCTTGGATCAACTACCAGCAACTATATGGTGGCCCATCTCCAGTTCCAGGGGATCAGACAGACATACAGACAGAGATAAGGATGGCAGGCCTGCCTGGTCTTACTTTGTTTCTTATCCTTTTTAAAAAATGTTTATTTATTTATTTATTTATTACATATAAGTACACTGTAGCTGTCTTCAGACACTCCAGTAGAGGGTGTCAGATTCTGGAGAATCTAAATCCTCTTATAATCTGAATATGATGTACATAAACACAGCCTCACATATACTTCTAAATATTTAAAGAAGTGTGGGGCCACTGAAAGAGCTCAACAATTAAGAGCATTGTCTCCTCTTCCAGAGAACCTTGGATCAACTACCAGCAACTATATGGTGGCCCATCTCCAGTTCCCGGGGATCAGATAGACAGACAGACAGACAGGCAGAGATATAGATGGCAGGACTGCCTGGTCTTTCTTTCTTTCTTATCCTTTTTAAAAAATGTTTATTTATTTATTTATGTATTTAGTAAATATAAGTACACTGTAGCTGTTCAGACACTACAGAAGAGGGTGTCAGATTCTGGAGAATCTAAATCCCTCTTATGGTCTGCATATGATGTACATAAACACAGCCTCACATATACTTCTAAAAATTTAAAGATGTGTGGGGCCACTGAGAGGGCTCAACAATTAACAGCATTGTCTCCTCTTTCAGAGAACCTGGGATAAACTACCAGCACCTTATGGTGGCCCATCTCCAATTCCAGTGGATCAGACAGACAGACAGACAGAGAGGCCTGCCTCGTCTTTCTTTATTTCTTATACTTTTTAAAAAATCTTTATTTATTTATTTATTTATTTATGTATTTATTAGATATAAGTACACTGTAGCCGTCTTCAGACACTCCAGAAGAGGGTGTCAGATTCTGGAGAATCTAAATCCCTCTTATGGTCTGCATATGATGTACATAAACACAGCCTCACATATACTTCTAAAAATTAAAAATTGGTGGGGCCACTGAAATGGTTCAACAATTAACAGCATTGTCTCCTCTTCCAGAGAAGCTGGGATCAACTACCAGCACCTACAAGGTGGCCCATCTCCAGTTCCAGGGGATCAGACAGACAGACAGATAGACAGACAGAGATAAGGATGGCAGGCCTGCCTGGTCTTTCCTTCTTTCTTATCCTTTTTAAAAAATATTTATTTATTTATTTTTTTTTTATGTATTTCTTAGATATAAGTACACTGTAGCTTTCTTTAGACACTCCAGAGGAGGGTGTCAGATTCTGGAGAATGTAAATCCCTCTTATGGTCTGCATAGGATGTACATAAACACAGCCTCACATATACTGAGCTGAGGTGTCACAGGCCAACTGCTGGAATTTCTGAGTACCACCTAGAGAGAGAAAAGCTATGCTGTGTTTGCTTAATTTTTGTATTTTATTATTTCTATTTGTTGTTTTGTTTTGTTTTATTTGTTTTTAGAGAAGTCCTCAGTCTGTACCTCTGGCTGACCCAGGACTGCCTACTTGTGTTAATTAGGGTTTCACAGCTGAGAATAGACACCAAGAGCAAGGTAAGGCTTAGAAAACCCTACATTCAGTGGTGGCTCAAGCTCTTAATGAGAGCACTCTGTAGATAGAGGCAGTCAGTTTCTGAGTTCGAGGCCACCCTGGTGAAAGACAGGGCTAGGGTAGGGGCTAGGGTGAGGAAAGGAAGAAAGGAAAGAAGAAAGGAAGAAAGAAAGAAAAAGTTTTTATAAAAGTTTTATAAAAAGTGTTAAAGTTTTTAAAAATTAAAAAAAAAAATACCAGATCACCATCACACAGCATTGGCTGTCTTCAGGTGTATCCTTTCAGCCTCCAAAACAAAAAACAATGGCTGGCTGTCTTCAGGTGTATCCTATTCTCGAGTCTTATTTCCAACCTTAGAGCTGGGCTGAGCTGCCTCATTATGTAATTGCAAACCTTCCTTGGTTTGTCTTTTCCATTTCTAAGACTAACAGGCCTTTTTCTATTTATTGAATATGCTCATGACTGTCCTTTAGATATAGTAAATATAACTGTTGCTTATAAAACTTGTTTTCTAGGAATTTTTAAAGGGCAATGGCAGAGTTTATTTATAAAAAAATATTTTGCATTTATTTATTTGTGTGAGTGATGAAGCTCAGGTCTTCAAACTCGTCAGGAGGTATGATTACCTCCCCTCTCTCTCAACCCCTCTCTCTCCTCTCTCAATGATTGTGTAAGAATGTTTTGCATGTGTATGCTGTGCCCACAGACTCGAGAACAGAGTATTAGATCCCCTGGAACTGGAGATGGGCCACCATATATAATACTGGTAATTGAGCCCAGGTTCTCTGGAAGAGGAGACAATGCTCTTAATTGTTGAGCCCTCTCTGTAGCCACATCTTTCTTTCTTTCTTTTTTTTTTTTGAGTTTATGTGAGGCTGTGTTTATATACATCATATGCAGACAATAAGAATGATTTAGATTCTTCAGAATCTGACACCCTCTTCTGGACTGTCTGAAGATAGCTACAGCATACTTAAATATAATAAATAAATAAATCTTTAAAAAGAAAAGGAAAAGTAAAAAAGAAAGAACAGGCCTGCCATATGCATGTTCATAGAGGAAAATGGAAGAGACCCCAATCTAACCTCAGCAGGGTGCTTCCTTCTGGATGGTAGCTCACAGTTTCATCCCAGCAAGACAGGCAAATCACTGAGTTCAAGGACAGTAAGGTTCAGGACAGCCAAGGTTAGGAAGGAAAAGGGTCTATGTTGAGAATACAAACCGACAAAACAACAACTAGGAAAAAGAAGTGACAGTGTAACTTGGGGTAGGGTACCAACAAGAGAAAGCTTTCTGTTACCAATTACAAACACCAGTAGCCTTGCACCCTTCTGCCCAGGTCCCTGCCTTCCTTTCTAGGCATTCTAAGGATGCCAGGGGGTGGGGGAATCCAGATTAAATTTTTAAAAACAAAGACTTGGTCTTTGATGTCTATAGGAAGCCCTTCTCAGTGCCTTTAACTACCACTGAACTTTCAGGGCTGTGACTCAACTGTAACAAGGAACAGGGCTAAGAACCTGCAGCCTTTGAAAACAACTATTTTTTTAAAGTGGGGGACCCAAATCAGCAGTAGAACCCCTCAGGTTCAGCCATAATACTTGTTAGGGAAAGAGCCTCAATGTCCGGAGCTGAGGTCTCATGGGTGAACTGCTTCAAGCTCTGAGTATCATTGAAAGAAAGAAAAGATATCATGTGGTTGCTTAATTTATTTATTTTATTATTTCTATTTTTTGTTTTCTTTTGTTTTGTTTTAGAAAAGGCCTCAGTCTGTAGCTATGGCTGACCTAGGACAGACTACATGTGTTAATTAGGGTTTCACAGCTGAGAAACAGACCATACCTATGTAAGACTTAGAAAACCCAACAGTCAGTGGTGGCTCGAGCTCTTAATGAGAGCACTCTGGAGGCAGAGGCAGTCAGTTTCTGAGTTCGAGGCCAGCCTGGTTAAAGACAGGGATAGGCAGGGCTAGGCAAGGCAGGGCTGGGCTAGGCTAGGCTAGGCAAGGGGCTGGGCTAGTCAAGGCAAGGGACTAGGCTAGGCTACTCAAGGGGCTAGGCAAGACAGACAGACAGAGAGAAAGACAGACAAGGATGGCAGGCCTGCCTGGTTTTTCTTTCTTTCTTATCCCTTTTAAAAAATATTTATTTATTTATTTATTTATTTATGTATTTATTAGATATAAGTACACTGTAGCTGTCTTCAGACACTCCAGAAGAGGGTGTCAGATTCTGGAGAATCTATATCCCTCTTATGGTCTGCATATGATGTACATAAACACAGCCTCACATTTACTTCTAAAAATTTAAAGATGTGTGGGGCCAATGAAAGGGATCAACAATTAACAACATTGTCTCCTCTTATAGAGAACCTGGGATCAACTACCAGCAACTATATGGTGGCCCATCTCCAGTTCCAGGGGATCAGACAGACAGACAGACATACAGACAGATAGAGTTAAGAATGGCAGGCCTACCTGGTCTTTCATTCTTTCTTATCCTTTTTAAAAAATGTTTATTAATTTAAGTATGTATTTATTAGATTTAATTACATTGTAGCTGTCTTCAAACACTCCCGAAGAGGGTGTCAGATTCTGGAGAATCTATATCCCTCTTATGGTCTGCATATGATGTACATGAACACAGCCTCACATATACTTCTAAAAATTTAAAGATGGTTGGGGCCACTGAAAGGGCTCAACAATTAACACACTGTCTCATCTTCCAGAGAACCTGGGATTGAAAGAAGAAAAGCTGAACTCTCCATGAACTCTCCAACTCAGAGTTCTCTTACCCCTCCCATCTAGAGGTTGTTCCCGGAACACACCTGAACTTTTTACCTCAGAGTACATTCTTGAACTCTTCACCCCAGAGTCCGACCCCTCCCAAGTGAGAACGGTTCCAGGAGCATTTCTGAGATAAGGGTCTCCTGGAGCGAACTCAGTCCAACCCCTCCTAACTGAAGACTGTTCCAAGAACATTTTTGAGATAGGGGCCTCCTGGTACTACCCCAGAATGTTCCAATAGATCGAGTACATTGCCAAAATATAGGACACGACCCCTTGGTTATGTAAAGCTCCTTGGCAGAACACCTTGGTGACGTAAAACTTGTACTTTTCTCCTTACCCTTCTCCTATAAAAGCCTGTGACAAGTCTGGGCCAATTGCCGAATCTCCTCTGCACCTTGCTGGCTGCATGAGTTTCGACCCCAGATATCTGGTATATGTGCTTTTTGTGTGCTTTCTTGTCGTTGCTGTATTAAATCTTACTCTCTATACATCTTAAGTTCGGTCTCAGTGTCTTCTTGGGTGCGCGGCTGACCCGAGGCTTGAGTAAGTGCCTCCCTTTGGGAGTCCTGGAGTCTTTCATTTGGTGCGTTGGCCGGGAATCAGCGCGACCACCCAGAAGTCCTGGACCCACTCAGAAGTAAGATTTACTGTTCTGTTTGGTCTGGTGTCTGTGTTCTGTTTCTGGAGACCAGGAGAGTCTCAATCTGTGGGCCTTGGAGAGGCCATCTGAATCTGTATCTGGTGCGATCGCAGTTCTGGTTTTGCGTGATGCTCTGTGCTCAGTACGAGCACCAGAGACCGTGCTCCGGGAGCTGGAGACCAGGCAGGTCTCAATAGAGAGCGCGGGGTGGGTAGAGATAGACGTGTCTGGTGCCCACCGTCCGATCGCCCTGGGGGACGCCCCAGGAAGACAAGGGGAGGGCCAAGGACGCTTGGCGGACCCCTCTGAAGGCCGAGAGACCATCTCTTTGGTGGAAGGTCTAAGCCGGCCGGCCTTAGAAAGGCCATCTGATTCTGTAAGTTGCCTGTGGGCGACGCGAGGTCGCCGCCGTTTTTGGTTTTTTCTTTTGGTCTCAAGTCTTGTGTCTGCTCTTGTTGTGTTTGCTATTATTCTAGAAATGGGACAATCTGCTGGGTGTGTAAGTGTGGAACTGCTGCATTTGTGTATTCTGAGATTGTGGGTTTATTCTGGCAGTGGCTGTGAGAGGACGGCTGTCTATGGCCTCACAGTCTGCACCCCAAAAAGATGTTTCAAGGGAGACCCTGGAAGGAGTGCCCAGGGTACAGAACAGTCAAAAAGACCTGGCTGTTGCCTGGCAGAGTGAAGGAGAGAGAGAGAGTGTTCTCTCTGCCAGAGCGGGAGTGGATGTGGATTCCACCCCTATCAGGAAAAAGAGTCAATGTGGAATCCGACCCCGTCAGAAAGTGGCGTTTGGCTGGTTGTGTTTTGGTCACGTGACAGACTGTGTGTGTGTGTGTGTGTGTGTGTGTTAACCCTTTGCCGACTGTAGACTTGGACTGACGTCAGGACAGAATTTGTCAGCAATGGTTTTAAAAAAAGGAAAAAAAGAGAAAAAAAAACCACCAGGCCGGTCCTCCCCAGGCTGCTCAAAAGAGCTCTGAAATCCAGAGCTGCAGCAGTGGTGCTGAGGTTCTGAGTTCTGCAGACACAGCAGCAATGGAGGCTGTCTGTGCCCTGCGAGTGAGTTGTAAAATGCTGATAGTAAGTGCGGCGGCCTGTCAGACCCGCCTGGCGCCCCGGAATAGCCGTGAAGCCTGCCACAGCTGGGAAGGGGCCAACTGTGGCCGCCGTCCCTCCTTTGGCTTCCCCCTGGAGTCTGCCCGCACTCCCTTGTGTCTGCGCGCCCGCCGTGGGGCACACAGAGAAGTTCCCCCGCCCTGCCGCGCAGGCGCCTTGCGTTTCCAAAGCTCGGGAGGCCGCCGTTGCCTCTGGCCAAGAGAGCTCCGTGGATGCCTGTGTGTGGGGTGGCGGACGCCGCCGCCTCCGGGGGCTCAAGCCATGCCGGAAAACAAGTGGTTAAATTCCCCCTCCCTGCCAGTGTTTGTTTGCCACTCCCATATTTCGCCGTGGCGCGGCGGAGACTCGGCGCTTGGCTCCTCCCTGTCCATTCGCCGTTACTGAGAAAATCCTGGTTAGTTTCTTTCCCTCCGCTGACTAGTATGCCTGAGTTCAGCGGGTTGCCGCGTCTGATCTGAGGACGCCACAAGGTTCCCTGGTTGCTTCTCATTTCCCTGTCCCCTGTATCCTGTCTCTTGTTAACTGTTAACAGAAAAAAATTGTGTTCATTTTGAGATATCAGTGTGCAGCCAGATGTAAGAGCTGCACCCCCTTCTCTGCCCCGTGTGTTTTCTCTTCTCAGGCATCGCCCTGAGCTGCTAGCAGTGAATCTGTTTTAAGCTCCGGTGAGGGAGATATACAAGGTAAGGAGCACCTACGAGTCTAACTGCCAGGCTCTGATGAAGGATAGAGGTCTGCAAAGAAGAACTGAGAGCAAAGCTTCAGCAGACTCAAAAGAAATAGGTTAACAGTAAAAAGAGGTAAACTATGAAAAAAGTTAAGTGACAGAATATAGATGTAATAATTAGATAACATTCAAAGTAAGCAAAGACAAGAAAGAGATATATATAGATAGAAAGGGAGACATTATATGAGATCTCCATTGCAGTTAAGAAATAGGAGCAAAGAGAGATAAATGACAAAGACTAGAACCTAGCAAAGTGACACTTGCTAATAATACTAGCACTTAGAGATGATCTGTAAGAAATAAGGAGCCAGAAAATTTTCTAAAAAAGATAAGAGAAATGAAATGCTGGTCACAAACGTCAGGGAAACTAGAAAACTTAGTACCTGGCAACAAGAAAAAAGAAAGCTTTTGGCTAAAGATCAGAGTGTTTGCTGTTGAAAAAGAAGAGCACTGGGTGAGAGACTGTCCTAACAAAAAGAAGAGGAGCCCCCCCCCCCTCAAGACAAAACCCTTCACCTGTTCGTGGCTATAAGTAAAGAGACTGGTGGCCTACCTGTTGATGCAGCTAAAAAGAGACTGTGTTTTCATATTCCTCCACTGACCAATGCAAAGCAAGTTTAAAAGGTCCCTGGACACTACAGGTCTTTGCAAACTGTGGATTCCAGGTTTTGCTGCATTAAAAAGATAAACAGCCCTTCGTATAAGAAATAAAGAACAACCTTGGATGGCCTTAGATGCTATTGAGACTGCCCTAATGTTGTCCCCAACTTTGGGACTCCTAAATGTGACTGAGAACAAAAGTATTGCCAAAGAGGTTCTTACTCAGAAATTGGGACCCTAAAAGACCAGTGGCACTTGGAAAAATTAGACCTGGTGACTGAGGGATGGCCTGCTTGTCTGCACATAATGGCTTTTGGTCAGGGACACATGATCCAATTGTTTCCCTGACTGATGGACACATTATTAGAGCTTTTTGTTGACAGAACAAGTGACCTTCACTTCCCCTGCTAACCTGCTGAGTCTTCACCTACTCATCACTGCTCTGACATTCTAGCAGAAGGAACTTTGGCTCAGAAGGCTGAACTCCTGGCGCTAACCCAAGCCCTGCGGTTGGCTGAAGGCAGAGACATCAAAGACAAAGAAGAAATTCTGGCCCTCCTAGAAGCTCCTGAATGAACTGGGTGAGTTGGGGTATCGGGTATCGGCTAAGAAAGCTCAGTTACCGAGGTGCCAAAACGACGGAAAGCGGTGGCTCACCGAAGCCAAGAAAAAAGACTGTGATGCTGATCCCAACCCCCACCACCCCGCGCCAAGTACGTGAGTTTCTGGGGACGGTGGGCTTTTGCAGACTCTGGACTAAAGAAAAAGTCCCATTCACCTGGACTGAGAAACACCAAAAAGCCTTTGACAGCATAAAGGCAGCCCTGCTTGCAGCCCCCGCTCTGGCTTTGCCAGATTTGACTAAGCCTTTTACCTTATATGTTGATGAGCTGCAATGGCCCTGCTTGTTAAAGACCCTGACAAGCTTACCCTGGGTCAGCATGTGACTATACCCACTACCAGAATTTGTTGCTGAATGATTGAGTAACTTTTGCTCCACCTGCCATCCTCAATCCTGCCACCTTCCCTTGGCGGATGACTCCACTCCTGTACATCAATGTGCTGATGAAACTGGAACAAGGAGAGATCTGACTGATCAGCCTTGGTGTGCCTGCCTGGTACACGGATGGCAGCAGCTTTGTCACAGGAGCAGCAGTAGCAGATGGAAAGCAGCTCATATCCATGGGGCCACCTACCAACAGAGGGGGCTACTTACCTCAGCAGGTAAAGATCAAATCAGCCTTGGCCTGAAAGTTTAAACTGGTACACGGATGGCAGTGGCCTCATGGTTAAAGGTAAGCGGAAGGCGGGGACAGCAGTGCAGCAGTGGACAAAAAGCAGGTGATCTAGGCCAGCAGCCTCCCTAAAGGGACTTCAGCCCAGAAAGCTGAACTTGTGGTTTTGATACAAGCTTTATAAATGACACTGACAGCAGGTATGCTTTTGCCACTGTATGGAACAATACAAACAAAGAAAGCTGTTGACATTTGCAGAAGACGTTCTCAATATGGATAAATGAGACTGCTCACATAGTCATCAAGAAGATTATTAAAGAAAATTTTTCCAAGGTTCAGAGTGCCAAAGGCAATAGTGTCAGATAATGGCCCTGCTTTGTTGCCCAGGTAAGTCAGGGTGTGGCCAAGCATTTAGAGGTCAAATAAAAATTACATTGTGTGTATAGACCTCAGAGCTCAGGATAGATAAAAATTAGTCTAAAACTCTAAGACAGACCTTGATAAAATTAATCGTGGAGACTGGCATGGACTTGGTGTTCCTTCCCTATGCCCTATTTCTTGATTCAGTTTTACTCTGTTTATGATCCTTTATGAGACTCCTATGCCCATCACTGTCTTAACCTATGTTGTTAAACTAGCTATTGAGACTGACGGTAAAGACTGGGTGACCCTCCTTCCCTTTGTGCTTCTCAGAGTCCGAAACACACCTGGACGTTTCGGTCTTACTTCTTATGAAATTCTACATGGGGGACCGCCCCCCCTTGACTAAGTCTAGCAGGATATTGGATCCCTGTGTTGACTCTTTCTACACCCTGCTCTGTTGCCCAGCTCCAGCAAACAGACCCAACGACTAAAAAGAAAAAGATGGGGAGCCCCGAGGATGACCTAATTGGAATCCCATTCCCAGATCACAGCAGCGAGCTCCTGAGCTGCCTAAACGAGCAGCGCCAGCTGGGTCATCTGTGCGACCTCACCATCAGGACACAGGGTTTTGAGTACCAAACCCACAGGGCTGTGCTGGCTGCCTGTAGCCACTACTTCAAGAGGCTCTTTACAGAAGAGAGAGAGAGAACAGTAATAAAAACAGAGAGTGTTGAAACGGCTTCTGGGGGAGCAAAAGCCAGTGTGTGTGAGCTGAACTTTGTAGGGCCGGAGGCCCTAAGTGCCCTGCTCGAGTTTGCTTACACAGCCACACTGACCACCAGCAACGCCAATGTGCCGGCTGTACTCCAAGCTGCTCGGCTACTGGAAATCCCATGTGTCGTCACTACTTGCTTGGAGATTTTGCAAGGCAGTGGACTGGAAGCCCCCAGCCCAGATAAAGATGACTGTGAGCGAGCCCGACAGTACCTGGAGGCTTTTGCCACTGCCACCCCCACAGCCTCAACCTCAAAAATGCTCAACCCACCAGGCTACGGGCTGGCCCAGAGTAACGAACCTCCACTATCATCAGAAGAGCTGGGCTCAGATGAAGATCTCATTGACCCTGACCTGAGGGCTTACCTAAGTTCGCTGCACCAGGATGCCCTGACACCAGGCCTAAATGACCAAAACAAGCTAGTGCCTAAACGCCTTTCACAGATGCCCCAAGAGTGCCCAGTCTGTCACAAGATAATCCACGGGGCAAGCAAACTGCCTCGGCACATAAGGACCCACAATGGTGAAAAGCCTTTTGCCTGTGAGGTCTGCGGTATCCGCTTCACCAGGAATGATAAGCTGAAGATCCACATGCGAGAGCACACAGGAGAGCGACCCTACTCATGCCCCCACTGTCCAGCCCGCTTCCTGCATAACTACGACCTCAAAAACCATATGCATCTGCACACAGGGGGCCGGCTCTATGAATGCCACCTGTGCCACAAGGCCTACGCTAAGGAAGGCCATCTACAGCGCCATCTAAAAAATCAGAACTACCACAAAAATAATGTGGCCATCTCATCCCCTGCTGGACACGACCTCCCCAATGGCCACATAGACTAAGAGCTTTCTTAAGTTTTAGAACTAATCCTAATATGACTCAATCCTGTTGGTTATGTACAGCTATGGATGTTGATCTTAGAACTATAAAACGGTCTATTTTTGACTTCCCTGTCCAAAGTGATGTTACAAAACAGAAAGAGATTGGACTCTGTGGAGGGGGATAAATGCAGGACTCGCTCTAAGATTAGAGCTATTCACTAAAAGAAGGGGGGAATGAAAGAAGAAAAGCTGAACTCTCCATGAACTCTCCAACTCAGAGTTCTCTTACCCCTCCCATCTAGAGGTTGTTCCCGGAACACACCTGAACTTTTTACCTCAGAGTACATTCTTGAACTCTTCACCCCAGAGTCCGACCCCTCCCAAGTGAGAACGGTTCCAGGAGCATTTCTGAGATAAGGGTCTCCTGGAGCGAACTCAGTCCAACCCCTCCTAACTGAAGACTGTTCCAAGAACATTTTTGAGATAGGGGCCTCCTGGTACTACCCCAGAATGTTCCAATAGATCGAGTACATTGCCAAAATATAGGACACGACCCCTTGGTTATGTAAAGCTCCTTGGCAGAACACCTTGGTGACGTAAAACTTGTACTTTTCTCCTTACCCTTCTCCTATAAAAGCCTGTGACAAGTCTGGGCCTAATGCCGAATCTCCTCTGCACCTTGCTGGCTGCATGAGTTTCGACCCCAGATATCTGGTATATGTGCTTTTTGTGTGCTTTCTTGTCGTTGCTGTATTAAATCTTACTCTCTATACATCTTAAGTTCGGTCTCAGTGTCTTCTTGGGTGCGCGGCTGACCCGAGGCTTGAGTAAGTGCCTCCCTTTGGGAGTCCTGGAGTCTTTCACTACCAGCAACAAAATGGTGGCCCATCTCCAGTTCCAGGAGATCAGACAGACAGACAAACAGAGAGACAGACAGACAGACAAAGATAAGGATGGCAGCCCTGCCTGGTCTTTCTTTCTTTCTTATCCTTTTTAAAAAATGTTTATTTATTTATTTATTTATTTATTTATTTATTTATTAGATATAAGTACACTGTAGCAATCTTCAGATACTCCAAAAGAGGGTGTCAGATTCTGGAGAATCTAAATCCCTCTTATGGTCTGCATATGATGTACATAAACACAGCCTCACATATACTTCTAAAAATTTAAAGATGGGTGGGGCCAAGAAAGGGATCAACAATTAACAGCATTGTCTCCTCTTCCAGAGAACCTTGGATAAACTACCAGCAACTATATGGTGGCCCATCTCCAGTTCCGGGGTATCAGACAGACAGACAGACAGACAGAGATAAGAATGGAGGCCTGCCTGGTCTTTCTTTCTTTCTTATACTTTTAAAAAAAATGTTTATTTATTTATTTATTTATTTATTTATTTATTTATGTATTTATTACATATAAGTACACTGTAGCTGTCTTCAGACACTCCAGAAGAGGGTGCCAGATTCTGGAGAATCTAAATCCCTCTTATGGTCTGCATATGATGTACATAAACACAGCCTCACATATACTTCTAAAAATTTAAAGATGTGTGGGGGCACTGAAAGGGCTCAAAAATTAACAGCATTGTCTCCTATAACAGAGAACCTGGGATCAACTACCAGCAACTATATGGTGGCCCAACTCCAGTTCCAGGGGATCAGGCAGACAAAGAGACAGACAGACAAGGGTGGCAGTCCTACCTGGTTTTTCTTTCTTTCTTATCCTTTTTAAAAAATGTTTATTTATTTATTTATGTATTTATAAGATATAAGTACACTGTAGCTGTCTTCAGACACTCCAGAAGAGGGTGTCAGATTCTGGAGAATATAAATCCCTCTTATGGTCTGCATATGATGGACATAAACACAGATTCACATACACTTCTAAAAATTTAAGATGGGTGGGGCCACTGAAAGGGCTCAACAATTAACAGCATTGTCTCTTCTTCCAGAAAACCTGGGATCAACTACCAGCAACTATATGGTGGCCCATCTCCAGTTCCAGGGGATCAGACAGACAGACAGACAGACAGAGATAAGGAGGGCAGGCCTGCCTGGTTTTTCTTTCTTTATTATCCTTTTAAAATAATGTTTATTTATTTATTTATTTATTTATGTATTTATTAGATATAAGTACACTGTAGTTGTCTTCAGACACTCCAGAAGAGGGTGTCAGATTCTGGAGAATCTAAATCCCTCTTATGGTCTGCATATGATGTACATAAACACAGCCTAACATATACTTCTAAAAATTTAAAGATAGGTGGAGCCACTGAAAGGGCTCAACAATTAACAGCATTGTCTCTTCTTCCAGAGAACCTGGGAACAACTAACAGCAACTATATAGTGGCCCATCTCCAGTTCCAATGGATCAGACAGACAGACAGACTGACAGAGATAAGGATGGAGGCCTGCCTGGTCTTTCTTTCTTTCTTATACTTTTAAAAAATGTTTATTAATTTAAGTATGTATTTATTAGATATAAGTACACTTTAGCTGTCTTCAGACACTCTAGAAGAGGGTGTCATCTTCTGGGTAATCTAAATCCCTCTTATGGTCTGCATATGATGTACATAAACACAGCCTCACATATACTTCTAAAAATTTAAAGAAGTGTGGGCCCACTGAAAGGGCTCAACAATTAACAGCATTGTCTCCTCTTCCAGAGAACCTTGGATAAACTACCAGCAACTATATGGTGGCCCATCTCCAGTTCCAGGGTATCAGACAGACAGACAGACAGACAGAGATAAGAATGGAGGCCTTCCTGGTTTTTCTTTCTTTCTTATACTTTAAAAAAAAATGTTTATTTATTTATTTATTTATTTATTTATTTATTACATATAAGTACACTGTAGCTGTCTTCAGACACTCCAGAAGAGGGTGCCAGATTCTGGAGAATCTAAATCCCTCTTATGGTCTGCATATGATGTACATAAACACAGCCTCACATATACTTCTAAAAATTTAAAGAAGTGTGGGCCCACTGAAAGGGCTCAACAATTAACAGCATTGTCTCCTCTTCCAGAGATCCTTGGATGAACTACAAGCAACTATATGGTGGCCCATCTCAAGTTCCAGGGGATAAGACAGACAGACAGACAGACAGAGATAAGGATGGCAGGCCTGCCTGATTTTTCTTTATTTGTTATCCTTTTTAAAAAATGTTCATTTATTTATTTATTTATTCATTTATTTATTTATTTATTTATGTATTTATTAGATATAAGTACACTGTA
Source organism: Mus caroli (assembly GCF_978045245.1). Classification (NCBI taxonomy): domain Eukaryota; kingdom Metazoa; phylum Chordata; class Mammalia; order Rodentia; family Muridae; genus Mus; species Mus caroli. The sequence continues at coordinate 682,976 of NW_028227285.1, read as the reverse complement.
GCTGTCTTCAGACTCTCCAGAAGAGGGTGTCAGATTCTGGAGAATCAATATCCCTCTTATGGTCTGCATATGATGTACATGAACACAGCCTCACATATACTTCTAAAAATTTAAAGATGGGTGGGGCCACTGAAAGGGCTCAACAATTAACAGCATTGTCTCCTCTACCAGAGAACCTGGGATCAACTACCAGGAACTATATGGTGGCCCATCTCCAGTTCCAGGGGATCAGACAGACAGACAGACATACAGACAGATAGAGTTAAGGATGGAAGGCCTACCTGGTCTTTCATTCTTTCTTATCCTTTTTAAAAAATGTTTATTAATTTAAGTATGTATTTATTAGATATAAGTACACTGTAGCTCTCTTCAAACACTCCCGAAGAGGGTGTCAGATTCTGGAGAATCTATATCCCTCTTATGGTCTGCATATGATGTACATGAACACAGCCTCACATATACTTCTAAAAATTTATAGATGGGTGGGGCCACTGAAAGGGCTCAACAATTAACAGCACTGACTCCTCTTCCAGAGAACATGGGATCAACTACCAGCATTTATATGGTGGCCCATCTCTAGTTCCAGGGGAACAGACAGACAGACAGACAGACAAGGATGGCAGGCTTGCCTGGTCTCTCTTTCTTTATTATCCTTTTTTAAAAATGTTTATTTGTTTATTTATGAATTTATTAGATATAAGTACACTGTAGCAGTCTTCAGACACTCTAGAAGAGTGTGTCATCTTCTGGAGAATCTAAATCCCTCTTATGGTCTGCATATGATGTACATAAACACAACCTCACATATACTTCTAAAAATGTAAAGATGGGTGAGCCCACTGAAATGACTCAACAATTAACAGCATTGTCTCTTCTTCCAGAGAACGTGGGATAAACTACCAGCAACTATATGGTGGCCCATTTCAAGTTTCAGGGGATAAGACAGACATACAGACAGACAGAGATAAGGATGGCAGGCCTGCCTGATTTTTCTTTCTTTCTTATCCTTTTTAAAAAAGGTTTATTTATTTATTTATTTATTCATTTATTTATTTATTTATTTATTTATTAGATATAAGTACACTGTAGCTGTCTTCAGGCACTCCAGAAGAGGGTGTCAGATTCTGGAGAATCTATATCCCTCCTATGGTCTGCATATGATGTACATGAACACAGCCTCACATATACTTCTAAAAATTTAAAGATGGGTGGGGCCACTGAAAGGACTCAACAATTAACAGCATTGTCTCCTCTTCCAGAGAACCTGGAATCAACTACCATCAACTATATGGTGGCTCATCTCCAGTTCTAGGGTATCTGACAGATAGACAGACAGACAGACAGACAGACATGGTGGCAGGCCTGCCTGGTCTTTCTTTCTTTCTTATACTTTTTAAAAAATGTTTATTTATTTATTTATGTATTTATTAGATATAAGTACACTGAAGCTGTCTTCAGACACTCTAGAAGAGGGTGTCATATTCTGGAGAATCTAAATCCCTCTTATGGTCTGCATATGATGTACATAAACACGGCCTCACATATACTTCTAAAAATTTAAAGATGTGTGGGCCCACTGAAAGGGCTCAACAATTAAAAGCATTGTCTCCTTTTCCAGAGAACATGGGATCAACTACAAGAAACTCTATGGTGGCCCATCTCCAGTTCCAGAGGATCAGACAGACAGACAGACAGACAGAGATAAGGATGGCAGTCCTGCCTGGTCTTTCTTTCTTTCTTATCCTTTTTAAAAAATGTTTGTTTATTTATTTATTTATTTATTTATTTATTAGATATAAGTACACTGTAGCTATCTTCAGACACTCCAGAAGAGGGTGTCAGATTCTGGAGTATCGATATCCCTCTTATGGTCTGCATATGATGTACATAAACACAGCCTCACATATACTTCTAAAAATTAAAATATGTGTGGGGCCACTTAAAGGTCTCAACAATTAACAGCATTGTCAACTCTACCAGAGATCCTGGGATCAACTACCAGCAACTATATGGTGGCCCATCTCCAGTTCCAGCTGATCAGACAGACAGACAGACAGACAAGGATAATGATGGCAGGCCTACCTGGTCTTTCTTTCTTTCTTATCCTTTTTAAAAAATGTTTATTCATATATTTATGTATTTATTAGATATAAGTACAATGTAGCTGTCTTCAAACAATCAAGAAGAGGGTGTCAGATTCTGGAGAATCTAAATCCCTCTTATGGTCTGCATATGATGTACATAAACACAGCCTCAACTTTACTTCTAAAAATTTAAAGATGGGTGGGGCCACTGAAATGGCTCAACAATTAACAGCATTGTCTCCTCTTCCAGAGAGCCTGGGATCAACTTCCAGCAACTATATGGTGGCCCATCTCCAGTTCCAGGGTATCAAACAGACAGACAGACAGACAGAGTTAAGGATGGAGGCCTGCCTGGTCTTTCTTTCTTTATTATCCTTTTTAAAAATATTTATTTTTTATATATGTATTCATTAGATATAAGTAAACTGTATCTGTTTCAGACACTCCAGAAGAGGTTGTCAGATTCTGGAGAATCTAAATTCCTCTTATGTTCTGAATATGATGTACATAAACACAGCCTCACATATACTTCTAAAAATTAAAAATGGGTGGGGCCACTGAAAGGGCTCAACAATTAACAGCATTGTCTCCTCTTCCAGAGAACCTGGGATCAACTACCAGCTCCTACAAGGTGGCCCATCTCCAGTTCAAGGGGATCAGACAGACAGACAGACAGAGATAATGATGGCAGGCCTGCCTGGTCTTTCTTTCTTTCTTATCCTTTTTAAAAAATATTTATTTATTTATTTATTTATTTATTTATTTATTTATTTATTTATTTCTTAGATATAAGTACACTGTAGCTCTGTTCAGACACTCCAGAGGAGGGTGTCAGATTCTGGAGAATGTAAATCCCTCTTATGGTCTGCATATGATGTACATAAACACAGCTTCACATATACTGAGCTGAGGTGTCACAGGCCAACTGCTGGAATTTCTGAGTACCACCTAGAGAGAGAAAAGCTATGCTGTGGTTTCTTAATTTATGTATTTTATTATTTCTATTTGTTGTTTTGTTTTGTTTTATTTGTTTTTAGAGAAGTCCTCAGTCTGTAGCTCTGGCTGACCCAGGACTGCCTACTTGTGTTAATTAGGGTTTCACAGCTGAGAACAGACACCAAGAGCAAGGTAAGGCTTAGAAAACCCTACATTCAGTGGTGGCTCAAGCTCTTAATGAGAGCACTCTGTAGGTAGAAGCAGTCAGTTTCTGAGTTCGAGGCCACCCTGTTGAAAGACAGGGCTAGGGTAGGGGCTAGGGTGAGGAAAGAAAGAAAGAAAGAAAGAAAAAGTTTTTATAAAAGTTTTATAAAAAGTGTTAAAGTTTTTAAAAATTAAAAAAAAAAATACCAGATCACCATCACACAGCATTGGCTGTCTTCAGGTGTATCCTTTCAGCCTCCAAAACAAAAAACAATGGCTGGCTGTCTTCAGGTGTATCCTATTCTCGAGTCTTATTTCCAACCTTAGAGCTGGGCTGAGCTGCCTCATTATGTAATTGCAAACCTTCCTTGGTTTGTCTTTTCCATTTCTAAGACTAACAGGCCTTTTTCTATTTATTGAATATGCTCATGACTGTCCTTTAGATATAGTAAATATAACTGTTGCTTATAAAACTTGTTTTCTAGGAATTTTTAAAGGGCAATGGCAGAGTTTATTTATAAAAAAATATTTGGCATTTATTTATTTGTGTGAGTGATGAAGCTCAGGTCTTCAAACTCGTCAGGAGGTATGATTACCTCCCCTCTCTCTCAACCCCTCTCTCTCCTCTCTCAATGATTGTGTAAGAATGTTTTGCATGTGTATGCTGTGCACACAGACTCCAGAACAGAGTATTAGATCCCCTGGAACTGGAGATGGGCCACCATATATAATACTGGTAATTGAGCCCAGGTTCTCTGGAAGAGGAGACAATGCTCTTAATTGTTGAGCCCTCTCTGTAGCCACATCTTTTTTCTTTCTTTTTTTTTTTTTTGAGTATATGTGAGGCTGTGTTTATATACATCATATGCAGACAATAAGAATGATTTAGATTCTTCAGAATCTGACACCCTCTTCTGGACTGTCTGAAGATAGCTACAGCATACTTAAATATAATAAATAAATAAATCTTTAAAAAGAAAAGGAAAAGTAAAAAAGAAAGATCAGGCCTGCCATATGCATGTTCATAGAGGAAAATGGAAGAGACCCCAATCTAACCTCAGCAGGGTGCTTCCTTCTGGATGGTAGCTCACAGTTTCATCCCAGCAAGACAGGCAAATCACTGAGTTCAAGGACAGTAAGGTTCAGGACAGCCAAGGTTAGGAAGGAAAAGGGTCTATGTTGAGAATACAAACCGACAAAACAACAACTAGGAAAAAGAAGTGACAGTGTAACTTGGGGTAGGGTACCAACAAGAGAAAGCTTTCTGTTACCACTTACAAACACCAGTAGCCTTGCACCCTTCTGCCCAGGTCCCTGCCTTCCTTTCTAGGAATTCTAAGGATGCCAGGGGGTGGGGGAATCCAGATTAACTTTTTAAAAACAAAGACTTGGTCTTTGATGTCTATAGGAAGCCCTTCTCAGTGCCTTTAACTACCACTGAACTTTCAGGGCTGTGACTCAACTGTAACAAGGAACAGGGCTAAGAACCTGCAGCCTTTGAAAACAACTATTTTTTTAATGTGGGGGACCCAAATCAGCAGTAGAACCCCTCAGGTTCAGCCATAATACTTGTTAGGGAAAGAGCCTCAATGTCCGGAGCTGAGGTCTCATGGGTGAACTGCTTAAAGTTCTGAGTATCATTGAAAGAAACAAAAGATATCATGTGGTTGCTCAATTTATTTATTTTATTATTTCTATTTTTTGTTTTCTTTTGTTTTGTTTTAGAAAAGGCCTCAGTCTGTAGCTATGGCTGACCTAGGACAGACTACACGTGTTAATTAGGGTTTCACAGCTGAGAAACAGACCATACCTATGTAAGACTTAGAAAACACAACAATCAGTGGTGCCTCCAGGTCTTAATGAGAGCACTCTGGAGGCAGAGGCAGTCAGTTTTTGAGATCGAGGCCAGCCTGGTTAAAGACAGGGATAGGCAGGGCTAGGCAAGGCAGGGCTGGGCTAGGCTAGGCTAGGCAAGGGGCTGGGCTAGTCAAGGCAAGGGACTAGGCTAGGCTACTCAAGGGGCAAGGCAAGACAGACAGACAGAGAGAAAGACAGACAAGGATGGCAGGCCTGCCTGGTTTTTCTTTCTTTCTTATCCCTTTTAAAAAATGTTTATTTATTTATTTATTTATTTATTTATGTATTTATTAGATATAAGTACACTGTAGCTGTCTTCAGACACTCCAGAAGAGGGTGTCAGATTCTGGAGAATCTATATCCCTCTTATGGTCTGCATATGATGTACATAAACACAGCCTCACATTTACTTCTAAAAATTTAAACATGTGTGGGGCCAATGAAAGGGATCAACAATTAACAGCATTGTCTCCTCTTATAGATAACCTGGGATCAACTACCAGCAACTATATGGTGGCCCATCTCCAGTTCCAGGGGATCAGACAGACAGACAGACATACAGACAGAAAGAGTTAAGGATGGCAGGCCTACCTGGTCTTTCATTCTTTCTTATCCTTTTTAAAAAATGTTTATTAATTTAATTATGTATTTATTAGATTTAAGTACACTGTAGCTGTCTTCAAACACTACCGAAGAGGGTGTCAGATTCTGGAGAATCTATATCCCTCTTATGGTCTGCATATGATGTACATGAACACAGCCTCACATATACTTCTAAAAATTTAAAGATGGGTGGGGCCACTGAAAGGGCTCAACAATTAACAGCACTGACTCCTCTTCCAGAGAACCTGGGATCAACTACCAGCAATTATATGGTGGCCCATCTCCATTTCCAGGGGATCAGACAGACAGACAGACAAGGATGGCAGGCTTGCCTGGTCTCTCTTTCTTTATTATCCTTTTTTAAAAATGTTCATTTGTTTATTTATGAATTTATTAGATATAAGTACACTGTAGCTGTCTTCAGACACTCCAGAAGAGGGTGTCAGATTCTGGAGAATCTAAATCCCTCTTATGGTCTGCATATTCGGTACATAAACACAGCCTCGCATATACTTCTAAAAATTTAAAGATGGGTGGGGCCACTGAAAGGGCTCAACAATTAACAGCATTGTCTCCTCTTCCAGAGAACCTGGGATCAACTACAAGCAACTCTATGGTGGCCCATCTCCAGGTCAGAGGATCAGACAGACAGACAGACAGACAGAGATAAGGATGGCAGGCCTGCCTGGACTTTCTTTCTTTCTTATCTTTTTAAAAAAATGTTTATTTCTTTATTTATGTATTTATTAGATATAAGTACACTGTATCCGTCATAGACACTCCAAAAGACGGTGTCAGATTCTGGAGAATATAAATCCCTCTTTAAGGGTCTGAATATGATGTACATAAACACAGCATCACATTTACTTCTAGAAATTTAAAGATGGGTGGGGCCACTGAAAGGGCTGAACAATTAACAGCATTGTCTCCTCTTCAGAAGACCTGGGATCAACTATCAGCAACAAAATGGTGGCCCATCTCCAGTTCCAGGAGATCAGACGACAGACAAACAGAGAGACAGACAGACAGACAAAGATAAGGAGGGCAGCCCTGCCTGGTCTTTCTTTCTTTCTTATCCTTTTAAAAAAATGTTTATTTATTTATTTATTTATTTATGTATTTATTAGATATAAGTACACTGTAGCTGTCTTCAGACACTCTAGAAGAGGGTGTCATCTTCTGGAGAATCTAAATCCCTCTTATGGTCTGCATATGATGTACATAAACACAGCCTCACATATACTTCTAAAAATTTAAAGATGGATGGGCCCACTGAAAGGGCTCAACAATTAACAGCATTGTCTCTTCTTCCAGAGAACGTGGGATCAACTACCAACAACTATATGGTGGCCCATCTCAAGTTCCAGGGGATAAGACAGACAGACAGACAGACAGAGATAAGGATGGCAGGCCTGCCTGATTTTTCTTTCTTTCTTATCCTTTTAAAAAAATGTTTATTTATTTATTTATTTATTCATTTATTCATTTATTTATTTATTTATGTATTTAAGATATAAGTACACTGTAGCTGTCGTCAGACTCTCCAGAAGACGGTGCAGATTCTGGAGAATCAATATACCTCTTATGGTCTACATATGATGTAAATGAACACAGCCTCAGATATACTTCTAAAAATTTAAAGATGGGTGGGGCCACTGAAAGGGCTCAACAACTAACAGCATTGTCTCCTCTTCCAGAGAACCTGGGATCAACTACCAGCAACTATATGGTGGCCCATCTCCAGTTCCAGGGTATCTGACAGATAGACAGACAGACAGACAGACAGACAGACAAGGTGGCAGGCCTGCCTGGTCTTTCTTTCTTTCTTATTCTTTTTAAAAAATGTTTATTTATTTATTTATGTATTTATTAGATATAAGTACACTGTAGTTGTCTTCAGACACTCTAGAAGAGGGTGTCATATTCTGGAGAATCTAAATCCCTCTTATGGTCTGCATATGATGTACATAAACACAGCCTCACATATACTTCTAAAAATTTAAAGTTGGGTGGGCCCACTGAAAGGGCTCAACAATTAACACCATTGTCTCCTCTTCCAGAGAACGTGGGATCAACTAACAGCAACTATATGGTGGCCCATCTCAAGTTGCAGGGGATCAGACAGACAGACAGACAGACAGTGATAAGGATGGCAGGCCTGCCTGATTTTTCTTTCTTTCTTATCCTTTTAAAAAATGTTTATTTATTTATTTATTTATTTATTTATTTATGTACTTCTTAGATATAAGTACACTCTAGCTGTCTTCAGACTCTCCAGGAGAGGGTGTCAGATTCTGGGGAATCTATATCCCTCTTATGGTCTGCATATGATGTACATAAACACAGCCTCACATATACTTCTAAAAATTTAAAGATGGGTGGGGCCACTGAAAGGGCTCAACAATTAACAGCATTGTCTCCTCTTCCAGAGGACCTGGGATCAACTACCAGCAACTCTATGGTGGTCCATCACCAGTTCCAGGGGATCAGACAGACAGACAGACAGACAGTGATAAGGGTGGCAGGCCTGCCTGGTCTTTCTTTCTTTCTTATCCTTTTTTTAAAAAAATGTTTGTTTATTTATTTATTTAATTATTTATTAGATATAAGTACACTGTAGCTGTTCACACACTGCAGAAGAGGGTGTCAGATTCTGGAGAATCTAAATCCCTCTTATGTTCTGCATATGATGTACATAAACACAGCCTCACATATACTTCTAAAAATTGAAAGAAGTGTGGGGCCACTCTAAAAGCTCAACAATTAACAGCATTGTCTCCTCTTCCAGAGTACCTGGGATCAACTACCAGCAACTATATGGTGGCCCATCTAAAGTTCCAGGGGATCATACAGACAGACATACAGACAGTGATAAGGATGGCAGGCCTGCCTGGTCTTTCTTTCTTTCTTATCCTTTTTAAAAAAATGTTTATTTATATATTTATTTATGGATTTATTAGATATAAGTACACTGTAGCTGTCTTCAGACACTCCAGAAGAGGGTGTCAGATTCTGGAGAATCTAAATCCCTCTTATGGTCTGCATATGATGTACATAAACACAGCCTCACATATACTTCTAAAAATTTAAAGTTGTGTGGGGCCACTGGGAGGGCTCAACAATTAACAGCATTGTCTCCTCTTTCAGAGAACCTGGGATAAACTACCAGCACCTTATGGTGGCCCATCTCCAGTTCCAGTGGATCAGACCGACAGACAGACAGAGAGACAGAGATAAGGATGGCAGGCCTGCCTGGTCTTTCTTTATTTCTTATTCGTTTTAAAAATTGTTTATTTATTTATTTATTCATATATGTATTTATTAGATATAAGTACACTGTAGCCGTCTTCAGACACTCCAGAAGAGGGTGACAGATTATAGAGAATCTAAATCCCTCTTATGGTCTGAATATAATGTACATAAACATAGCATCACATATACTTCTAAAAATTAAAAATGGGTGGAGCCACTGAAAGGGCTCAACAATTAACAGCATTGTCTCCTCTTCCAGAGAACCTGGGATCAACTACCAGCAACTATATGGTGGCCCATCTCCAGTTCCAGGGGATCAGGCAGACAGACAGACAGACAGACAGAGATAAGGATGGCAGGCCTGCCTGGTCTTATTTTCTTTCTTATCCTTTTTAAAAAATGTTTATTTATTTATTTATTTATTTATGTATTTATTAGAATTAAGTACACTGTAGCTGTCTTCAGACACTCCAGAAGAGGGTGTCAGATTCTGGAGAATCTAAATCCCTCTTATGGTCTGCATATGATGTACATAAACACAGCCTCACATATACTTCTAAAAATTTAAAGTTGTGTGGGGCCACTGAAAGGGCTCAACAATTAACAGCATTGTCTCCTCTTCCAGAGAACCTGGGATCAACTACCAGCAACTATTCGTGGCCCAGCTCCAGTTTCCAGGGATCAGATAGACAGACAGACAGACAGACAGAGATATGGATGGCAGGCCTGCCTGGTCTTTCTTTCTGTCTTATCCTTTTTAAAAAATGTTTAATTATTTATTTATTTATTTCTTTATTTATTTATGTATTTAGTAGATATAAATACACTGCAGCTGTTCAGACACTCCAGAAGAGGGTGTCAGATTCTGGAGAATCTAAATCCCTCTTATGGTCTGCATATGATGTACATAAACACAGCCTCACATATACTTCTAAAAATTTAAAGAAGTTTGGGGCTACTCTAAAAGCTCAACAATTAACAGCATTGTCTCCTCTTCCAGAGTACCTGGGATCAACTACCAGCAACTATATGGTGGCCCATCTCCAGTTCCAGGGGATCAGACAGACAGACATACAGACAGTGATAAGGATGGCAGGCCTGCCTGGTCTTTCTTTCTTTCTTATCCTTTTTAAAAAAATGTTTATTTATATATTTATTTATGTATTTATTCGATATAGGTACACTGTAGCTGTCTTCAGACACTCCAGAAGAGGGTGTCAGACTCTGGAGAATCTAAATCCTCTTATAATCTGAATATGATGTACATAAACACAGCCTCACATATACTTCTAAATATTTAAAAAGTGTGGGGCCACTGAAAGGGCTCAACAATTAACAGCATTGTCTCCTCTTCCAGAGAACCTTGGATCAACTACCAGCTACTATATGGTGGCACATCTCCAGTTCCAGGGGATCAGACAGACAGACAGACAGACAGAGATAAGGATGGCAGGCCTGCCTGGTCTTACTTTCTTTCTTTTCCTTTTTCAAAAATGTTTATTTATTTATTTATTTATTTATTTATGTATTTATTATATATAAGTACACTGTAGGTGTCTTCAGACACTCCAGTATACGGTGTCAGATTCTGGAGAATCTAAATCCTCTTATAATCTGAATATGATGTACATAAACACAGCCTCACATATACTTTTAAATATTTAAAGAAGTGTGGGGCCACTGAAAGGGCTCAACAATTAACAGCATTGTCTCCTCTTCCAGAGAACCTTGGATCAACTACCAGCAACTATATGGTGGCCCATCTCCAGTTCCCGGGAATCAGATAGACAGACAGACAGACAGACAGAGATATGGATGGTAGGCCTGCCTGGTCTTTGTTTCTTTCTTATCCTTTTTAAAAAATGTTTATTTATTTATTTATTTATTTATCTATTTATTTATTAGATATAAGTACACTGTAGCTGTCTTCAGACACTCCAGAAGAGGGTGTCAGATTCTGGAGAATCTAAATGCCTCTTATGGTCTGCATATGTTGTACATAAACACAGCCTCACACATACTTCTAAATATTTAAAGATGGGTGGCGCCACTGAAAGGGCTCAACAATTAACAGCATTGTCTCCTCTTCCAGAGAACCTGGGATCAACTACCAGCAACTATTCGTGGCCCATCTCCAGTTCCCAGGGATCAGATAGACAGACAGACAGACAGACAGAGATATGGATGGCAGGCCTGCCTGGTCTTTCTTTCTTTCTTTCTTATCCTTTAAAAAAATGTTTATTTATATATTTATTTATGTATTTATTAGATATAAGTACACTGTAGCTGTCTTCAGACACTCCAGAAGAGGGTGTCAGATTCTGGAGAATCTAAATCCCTCTTATGGTCTGCATATGATGTACATAATCACAGCCTCATATATACTTCTAAAAATTTAAAGATGTGTGGGGCCACTGAGAGGGCTCAACAATTAACAGCATTGTCTCCTCTCTCAGAGAACCTGGGATAAACTACCAGCACCTTATGGTGGCCCATCTCCAGTTCCAGTGGATCAGACAGACAGACAGACAGACAGACAGAGAGACAGAGATAAAGATGTCAGGCCTGCCTGGTCTTTCTTTATTTCTTATACTTTTAAAAAAATGTTTATTTATTTATTTATTTATTTATTTATTTATTAGATATAACTACACTGTAGCCGTCTTCAGACACTCCAGAAGAGGGTGTCAGATTCTAGAGAATCTAAATCCCTCTTATGGTCTGAATATGATGTACATAAACACAGCCTCACATATACTTAAAAAATTAAAAGGCCACTGAACGGACTCAACAATGAACAGCATTGTATCCTCTTCCAGAGAACCTGGGATCAACCTCCAGCACCTACAAAGTGGCCCATCTCCAGTTCCAGGGGATCAGACAGACAGACAGACAGAGATAAGGATGGCAGGCCTGCCTGGTCTTTCTTTCTTTCTTTCTTATCCTTTTTAAAAAATATTTATTTATTTATTTATTTATTTATTTATTTATTTATTTATGTAATTATTAGATATAAGTACACTGTAGCTGTTCAGACACTCCAGTAGAGGGTGTCAGATTCTGGAGAATCTAACTCCCTCTTATGGTCTCCATATGATGTACATAAACACAGCCTAACATATACTTCTAAAAATTAAAAGATCTGTGGGGACACTGAAAGGGCTCAACAATTAACAGCATTGTCTCGTCTATAGAGAACCTGGGATCAACTACCAGCAACTATATGGTGGTCCATCTCCAGTTCCAGGGGATCAGACAGACAGACAGACAGACAGTGATAAGGATGGCAGGCCTGCCTGGTCTTTCTTTCTTTCTTATCCTTTTTTTTAAAAAATGTTTGTTTATTTATTTATTTATTTATTTATTTATTCATTTATTTATTTATTTATTTATTAGATAAAAGTACATTGTAGCTGTTCAGACACTCCAGAAGAGGGTGTCAGATTCTGGAGAAACTAAATCCCTCTTATGGTCTGCATATGATGTACATAAACACAGCCTCACATATACTTCTAAAAATTTAAAGATGGGTGGGGCCACTGAAAGGGCTCAACAATTAACAGCACTGACTCCTCTTCCAGAGAACCTGGGATCAACTACCAGCAACTATTCGTGGCCCATCTCCAGTTCCCAGAGATCAGATAGACAGACAGACAGACAGACAGACAGACAGAGATATGGATGGCAGGCGTGCCAGGTCTTTCTTTCTGTCTTATCCTTTTTAAAAAATGTTTATTTATTTATTTATTTATTTATTTATTTATTTATATATTTATGTATTTAGTAGAAATAAGTACACTCTAGCTGTTCAGACACTCCAGAAGAGGGTGTCAGATTCTGGAGAATCTAAATCCCTCTTATGGTCTGCATATGATGTACATAAACACAGCCTCACATATACTTCTAAAAATTTAAAGAAGGGTGGGGCCACTCTAAAACCTCAACAATTAATAGCATTGTCTCCTCTTACAGAGTACCTGGGATCAACTACCAGCAACTATATGGTGGCCCATCTCCAGTTCCAGGGGATCAGACAGACAGACATAGAGACAGTGATAAGGATGGCAGGCCTGCCTGGTCTTTATTTCTTTCTTATCCTTTTTAAAAAAATGTTTATTTATATATTTATTTTCGTATTTATTAGATATAAGTACACTGTAGCTGTCTTCAGACACTCCAGAAGAGGGTGTCAGATTCTGAAGAATCTAAATCCCTCTTATGGTCTGCATATGATGTACATAAACACAGCCTCACATATACTTCTAAAAATTTAAAGATGGGTGGGGCCACTGAGAGGGCTCAACAATTAACAGCATAGTCTCCTCTTTCAGAGAACCTGGGATAAACTACCAGCACCTTATGGTGGCCCATCTCCAGTTCCAGTGGATCAGACAGACAGACAGACAGAGAGACAGAGATAAGGATGGCAGGCCTGCCTGGTCTTTATTTCTTATACATTTTTAAAAATGTTTATTTATTTATTTATTTATTTATTTATTTATTTATTTATGTATTTATTAGATAAAAGTACACTGTAGCTGTTCAGACACTCCTGAAGAGGGTGTCAGATTCTGGAGAATCTAAATCCCTCTTATGGTCTGCATATGATGTACATAAACACAGCCTAACATATACTTCTAAAAATTATAAGATGTGTGCAGCCACTGAAAGGGCTCAACAATTAACAGCATTGTCTCCTCTTATAGAGAACCTGGGATGAACTACCAGCAACTATATGGTGGTCCATCTCCAGTTCCAGGGATCAGACAGACAGACAGACAGACAGTGATAAGGATGGCAGGCCTGCCTGGTCTTTCTTTCTTTCTTATCCTTTTATAAAAATAATGTTTGTTTATTTATTTATTTATTTATTTATTTATTTATTTATTTATTTATTAGATATAAGTACACTATAGCTGTACAGACACTCCAAAGGAGGGTGTCAGATTCTGGAGAACCTAAATCCCTCTTATGGTCTGCATATGATGTACATAAACACAGCCTCACATATACTTCTAAAAATTTAAAGAAGTGTGGGGCCACTGAGTGGGCTCAACAAGTAACAGCATTGTCTCCTCTTTCAGAGAACCTGGGATAAACTACCAGCACCTTATGGTGGCCCATCTCCAGTTCCAGTGTATCAGACAGACAGACAGACAGACAGACAGAGATAAGGATGGCAGGCCTGCCTGGTCTTTCTTTATTTCTTATACTTTTTAAAAAATGTTTATTTATTTATTTATTTATTTATTTATGTATTTATTAGATATAAGTACACTGTAGCCGCATTCAGACACTCCAGAAGAGGGTGTCAGATTCTAGAGAATCTAAATCCCTCTTATGGTCTGAATATGATGTACATAAACACAGCCTCACATATACTTCTAAAAATTATAAATAGGTGGGGCCACTGAAAGGACTCAACAATTAACAGCATTGTCTCCTCTTCCAGAGAACCTGGGATCAACTACCAGCACCTAAAAGGTGGCCCATCTCCAGTTCCAGGGGATCAGACAGACAGAGAGACAGACAGTGATAAGGATGGCAGGCCTGCCTGGTCTTTCTTTCTTATCCTTTTTTTAAAAAAATGTTTATTTATTTATTTATTTATTTATTTATTTATTTATTTATTTATTATTAGATATAAGTACACTGTAGCTGTTCAGACACTCCAGAAGAGGGTGTCAGATTCTGGAGAATCTAAATCCCTCTTATGGTCTGCATATGATGTACATAAACACAGCCTCGCATATACTTCTAAATATTTAAAGATGTGTGGGGCCACTGAGAGGGCTCAACAATTAACAGCATTGTCTCCTCTTTCAGAGAACCTGGGATAAACTACCAGCACCTTATGGTGGCCCATCTCCAGTTCCAGTGGATCAGACAGACAGACAGACAGACAGAGAGACAGAGATAAGGATGGCAGGCCTGCCTGGTCTTTCTTTATTTCTTATACTTTTTAAAAATTGTTTATTTATTTATTTATTTATTTATTTATGTATTTATTAGATATAAGTACACTGTAGCCGTCTTCAGACACTCCAGAAGAGGGTGTCAGATTCTAGAGAATCTAAATCCCTCTTATGGTCTGAATATGATGTACATAAACACAGCCTCACATATACGTCTAAAAATTATAAATAGGTGGGGCCACTGAAAGGACTCAACAATTAACAGCATTGTCTCCTCTTCCAGAGAACCTGGGATCAACTACCAGCACCTAAAAGGTGGCCCATCTACAGTTCCAGGGGATCAGACAGACAGACAGACAGACAGTGATAAGGATGGCAGGCCTGCCTGGTCTTTCTTTCTTTCTTATCCTTTTTTTAAAAAAATGTTCGTTTATTTATTTATTTATTTATTTATTTATTTATTATTAGATATAAGTACACTGTAGCTGTTCAGACACTCTATAAGTGGGTGTCAGATTCTGGAGAATCTAAATCCCTCTTATGGTCTGCATATGATGTACATAAAACAGCCTCACATATACTTCTAAAAATTTAAAGAAGGGTGGGGCCACTCTAAAAGCTCAACAATTAACAGCATTGTCTCCTCTTCCAGAGTACCTGGGATCAACTACCAGCAACTATATGGTGGCCCATCTCCAGTTCCAGGGGATCAGACAGACAGACATACAGACAGTGATAAGGATGGCAGGCCTGCCTGGTCTTTCTTTCTTTCTTATCCTTTTAAAAAAAATGTTTATTTATATATTTATTTATGTATTTATTAGATATATGTACACTGTAGCTGTCTTCAGACACTCCAGAAGAGGGTGTCAGATTGTGGAGAATCTAAATCCCTCTTATGGTCTGCATATTCGGTACATAAACACAGCCTTGCATATACTTCTAAAAATTTAAAGTTGTGTGGGGCCACTGAGAGGGCTCAACAATTAACAGCATTGTCTCCTCTTTCTGAGAACCTGGGATAAACTACCAGCACCTTATGGTGGCCCATCTCCAGTTCCAGGGGATCAGACAGACAGACAGACAGAGAGACAGAGATATGAATGGCAGGCCTGCCTGGTCTTTCTTTATTTCTTATATTTTAAAAAATGTTTATATTTTATTTATTTATTTATTTATTTATTTATTTATTTATTTATGTATTTATTAGATATAAGTACACTGTAGCCGTCTTCAGACACTCCAGAAGAGGGTGTCAGATTCTAGAGAATCTAAATCCCTCTTATGGTCTGAATATGATGTACATAAACACAGCCTCACATATACTTCTAAAAATTATAAATAGGTGGGGCCACTGAAAGTACTCAACAATTAACAGCATTGTCTCCTCTTCCAGACAACCTGGGATCAACTACCAGCACCTAAAAGGTGGCCCATCTCCAGTTCCAGGGGATCAGACAGAAAGACAGACAGACAGTGATAAGGATGGCAGGCCTGCCTGGTCTTTCTTTCTTATCCTTTTTTTAAAAAAATGTTCGTTTATTTATTTATTTATTTATTTATTTATTTATTTATTATTAGATATAAGTACACTGTAGCTGTTCAGACACTCCAGAAGAGGGTGTCAGATTCTGGAGAATCTAAATCCCTCTTATGGTCTGCATATGATGTACATAAACACAGCCTCACATATACTTCTAAACATTTAAAGAAGGGTGGGGCCACTCTAAAAGCTCAACAATTAACAGCATTGTCTCCTCTTCCAGAGGACCTGGATCAACTACCAGCAACTATATGGTGGCCCACCTCCAGTTCCAGGGGATCAGACAGACAGACAGACAGACAGACAGACAGAGATAAGGATGGCAGGCCTGCCTGGTCTTACTTTCTTTCTTATCCTTTTTAAAAAATGTTTATTTATTTATTTATTTATTTATTTATTTATTTATTTATTTATTATAAGTACACTGTAGCTGTCTTCAGACACTCCAGTAGAGGGTATCAGATACTGGAGAATCTAAATCCTCTTATAATCTGAATATGATGTACATAAAAAGGCCTCACATATACTTCTAAATATTTAAAGAAGTGTGGGGCCACTGAAAGAGCTCAACAATTAACAGCATTGTCTCCTCTTCCAGAGAACCTTGGATCAACTACCAGCAACTATATGGTGGCCCATCTCCAGTTCCCGGGGATCAGATTGACAGACAGACAGACAGAGAAATGGATGGCAGGCCTGACTGTTCGTTCTTTCTTTCTTTCTTATCCTTTTTAAAAAATGTTTATTTATTTATTTATTTATTTATTTATTTATCTATGTATTTATTAGATATAAGTACACTGTAGCTGTCTTCAGACACTCCAGAAGAGGGTGTCAGATTCTGGAGAATCTAAATCCTTCTTATGATCTGCATATGATGTACATAAACACAGCCTAACATATACTTCTAAATATTTAAAGATGGGTGGCGCCACTGAAAGGGCTCAACAATTAACAGCATTGTTTCCTCTTCCAGAGAACTTGGGATCAACTACCAGCAACTATTCGTGGCCCATCTCCAGTTCCCAGGTATCAGATTGACAGACAGACAGACAGACAGAGATACGGATGGCAGGCCTGCCTGGTCTTTCTTTCTGTCTTTTCCTTTTTAAAAAATGTTTATTTATTTATTTATTTATTTATTTATTTATTTTTTATATATTTTTTAGATATAAGTACACTGTAGCTGTTCAGACACTCCAGAAGATGGTGTCAGATTCTGGAGAATCTAAATCCCTCTTATGGTCTGCATATGATGTACGTAAACACAGCCTCACATATACTTCTAAAAATTTAAAGAAGGGTGGGGCCACTCTAAAAGCTCAACAATTAACAGCATTGTCTCCTCTTCCAGAGTACCTGGGATCAACTACCAGCAACTATATGGTGGCCCATCTCAAGTTCCAGGGGATCAGACAGACAGACAGACAGACAAGGATAAGGTTGGCAGGCCTGCCTGCTCTTTATTTCTTTCTTATCCTTTTTAAAAAATGTTTATTTATTTATTTATTTATTTATCTATGTATTTATTAGATATAAGTATACTGTAGCTGTCTTCAGACACTCCAGAAGAGGGTGTCAGATTCTGGAGAATCTAAATCCCTCTTATGGTCTGCATATGATGTACATAAACACAGCCTAACATATACTTCTAAAAATTTAAAGATAGGTGGAGCCACTGAAAAGGCTCACAAATTAACAGCATTGTCTCCTCTTCCAGAGAACCTGGGATCAACTAACAGCAACTATATCGTGGCCCATCTCCAGTTCCAAGAGATCAGACAGACTGACAGACAGACAGACTGACAGAGATAAGGATGGCAGGCCTGCCTGGTCTTTCTTTCTTTCTTATCCATTTTAAAAAATGTTTATTTATTTATTTATATGTTTATTAGATATAAGTACACTCTAGCCGTCTTCAGACACTCCAGAAGATGGTGTCAGATTCTGGAGAATCTAAATCCCTCTTATGGTCTGCATATGATGTACATAAACACAGCCTCACATTTACTTCTTAAAATTTAAAGTTGGGGGGGGCCACTGAAAGGGCTCAGCAATTAACAGCATTGTCTCCTCTTCCAGAGAACCTGGGATCAACTACCTGCAACTATATGGTGGCCCATCTCCACTCCCAGGGTATCAGACAGACAGACAGACAGACAAGGATAAGGTTGGCAGGCCTGCCTGCTCTTTATTTCTTTCTTATCCTTTTTAAAAAATGTTTATTTATTTATGTATTTATTAGATATAAGTACACTGTAGCTGTCTTCAGACACTCCAGAAGAGGGTGTCAGATTGTGGAGAATCTAAATCCCTCTTATGGTCTGCATATGATGTACATAAACACAGCCTCACATATACTACTAAAAATTTAATGATGGGTGGGGCCACTGAAAGCACTCAACAATTAATAGCATTGTCTCCTCTTCCAGAGAACCTGGGATCAACTACCAGCACCTATATGGTGGCCCATCTCCAGTTCCAGGGGATCAGAACGACAGACAGACAGACAGACAGAGATAAGGATGGTAGGCCTGCCTGGTCATTCTTTTTTTCTTATCCGGTTTAAATAATGTTTATTTATTTATTTATTTATTTATTTATGTATTTATTAGATATAAGTTCACTGAAGCTGTCTTCAGACACTCCAGAAGAGGGTGTCACATTCTGGAGAATCTAAATCCCTCTTATGGTCTGCATATGATGTACATAAACACAGCCTCACATATACTACTAAAAATTTAACGATGGGTGGGGCCACTGAAAGGGCTCAACAATTAACAGCATTGTCTCCTCTTCCAGAGAACCTGGGATCAACTACCAGCACCTATATGGTGGCCCATCTCCAGTTCCAGGGGATCAGAACGACAGACAGACAGACAGACAGACAGAGATAAGGATGGCAGGACTGCCTGGTTTTCTTTCTTTGTTATCCGATTTAAATAATGTTTATTTATTTATTTATTTATTTATTTATTTATTTATTTATTTATTATATGTACACTGTAGCTGTATTCAGACACTCCAGAAGAGGGTGTCAGATACTGATGAATCTAAATCCCTCTTCTGGTCTGCATATGATGTACATAAACACAGCCTCACATACACTTCTAAAAATTTAAAGATGGGTAGAGCCACAAATAGGGGTCAACAGTTAACAGCATTGTCTCCTCTTCCAGAGAACCTGGTATCAACTACCAGCAACTATATGGTAGCCCATCTCCAGTTCCAGGGGATCAGACAGACAGACAGACAGACAGATATAAGGATGGCAGGCCTGCCTGGTCTTACTTTCTTTCTTATCCTTTTTAAAAAATGTTTATTTATTTATTTTTTTATGTATTTATTATATATAAGTACACTGTAGCTGTCTTCAGACACTCCAGTAGAGGGTGTCAGATTCTGGAGAATCTAAATCCTCTTATAATCTGAATATGATGTACATAAACACAGCCTCACATATACTTCTAAATATTTAAATAAGTGTGGGGCCACTGATAGGGCTCAACAATTAACAGCATTGTCTCTTCTTCCAGAGATCCTTGGATCAACTACCAGCAACTATATGGTGGCCCATCTCCAGTTCCAGGGGATCAGACAGACAGACCGACAGACAGACAGAGATAAGGATGGCAGGACTGCCTAGTCTTACTTTCTTTCTTATCCTTTTTAAAAAATGTTTATTTATTTATTTATTTATTTATTTATTTATTATCTATTTATTTATTAGATATAAGTACACTGTAGCTGTCTTCAGACACTCCAGAAGAGGGTGTCAGATTCTGGAGAATCTAAATCCCTCTTATGGTCTGCATATGATATACATAAACACAGCCTCACATATACTTCTAAATATTTAAAGATGGGTGGGGCCACTGAAAGGGCTCAACAATTAACAGCATTGTCTCCTCTTCCAGAGAACCTGGGATCAACTACCAGCAACTATTCGTGGCCCATCTCCAGTTCCCAGGTATCAGACTGACAGACAGACAGACAGACAGACAGCGATGTGGATGGCAGGCCTGCCTGGTCTTTCTTTCTGTCTTATCTTTTTAAAAAAATGTTTATTATTTATTTATTTATTTATTTATTTATTTATTTATTTATTTATTAGATATAAGTACACTGTAGCTGTTCAGACACTCCAGTTGAGGGTGTCAGATTCTGGAGAATCTAAATCCCTCTTATGGTCTGCATATGATGTACATAAACACAGCCTCACATATACTTCTAAAAATTTAAAGAAGGCTGGGGCCACTCTAAAAGCTCAACAATTAAGAGCATTGTCTCCTCTTCCAGAGTACCTGGGATCAACTACCAGCAACTATATGGTGGCCCATTACCAATTCCTGGGGATCAAATAGACAGACATACAGACATTGATAAGGATGGCAGGCCTGCCTGGTCTTTCTTTCTTTCTTATCCTTTTTAAAAAATGTTTATTTATATATTTATTTATGTATTTATTAGATATAAGTACACTGTAGCTGTCTTCAGACACTCCAGAAGAGGGTGTCAGATACTGGAGAATCTAAATCCCTCTTATGGTCTGCATATGATGTACATAAACACAGCCTCACATATACTTCTAAAAATTTAAAGATGTGTGGGCCACTGAGAGGTCTCTACAATTAACAGCATTGTCTCCACTACCTGAGAACCTGGGATCAACTACCAGCAACTATATGGTGGCCCATCTCCAGTTCCAGGGGATCAAGCAGACAAAGAGACAGACAGACAAGAGTGGCAGGCCTCCCTGGCTTTTCTTTCTTTCTTATATTTTTAAAAAATATTTATTTATTTATTTATGTATTTATTAGATATAAGTACACTGTAGCTGTCTTCAGGCACTTCAGAAGAGGGTATCATATTCTGGAGAATCTAAATACCTCTTATGGTCTGCATATGATGTACATAAACACAGCCTCACATATACTTCTAAAAATTTAAAGATGTGTGGGGCCACTGAAACGGCTCAACAATTAACAGCATTGCCTCCTCTACCAGAGAACCTGGGATGAACTACCAGCAACTATATGGTGGCCCATCTCCAGTTCCAGGGGATCAGACAGACAGACAGATAGACAGACAAGGATTGCATGCCTGCCTGGTTTTACTTTCTTTCTTATCCTTTTTAAAAAATATTGATTTATTTATTTATTTATTTATTTATTTATTTATTATATATATGTACACTGTAGCTGTCTTCAGACACTCCAGAAGAGGGTGTCAGATTCTGGAGAATCTAAATCCCTCTTATGTTCTGCATATTGTGTACATAAACACAGCCTCACATATACTTCTAAAAATTTAAAGATGTGTGGGGCCACTGAAAGGGCTCAACAATTAACAGGATTGTCTCCTCTACCAGAGAACCTGGGATCAACTACCAGCAACTATATGGTGGCCCATCTCCAGTTGCAGGGGATCAGACAGACAAAGAGACAGACAGACAAGGGTGGCAGGCCTCCTTGGTTTTTTTTTTCTTTCTTATCCTTTTTAAAAAATATTTATTTATTTATTTATGTATTTATTAGATATAAGTACAATGTAGCTGTCTTCAAACAATCCAGAAGAGGGTGTCAGATTCTGGAGAATATAAATCCCTCTTATGGTCTGCATATGATGGACATAAACACAGATTCACATACACTTCTAAAAATTTAAAGATGGGTGGGGCCACTGAAAGGGCTCAACAATTAACAGCATTGTCTCTTCTTCCAGAGAACCTGGGATCAACTACAAGCAACTATATGGTGGCCCATCTCGAGTTCCAGGGTATCAGACAGACAGACAGACAGACATACAGACAGAGATAAGGAGGGCAGGCCTGCCTGGTCTTTCTTTCTTTCTTATCCTTTTAAAATAATGTTTATTTATTTATTTATTTATTTATTTATTTATTTATGTATTTATTAGATATAAGTACACTGTAGCTGTCTTCAGACACTCTAGAAGAGGGTGTCATCTTCTGGAGAATCTAAATCCCTCTTATGGTCTGCATGTGATGTACATAAAGACAGCCTCACATATACTTCTAAAAATTAAAAGATGGGTTGGCCCACTGAAAGGGCTCAACAATTAACAGCATTCTCTCTTCTTCCAAAGAACGTGGGATCAACTACCAGCAACTATAGGGTGGCCCATCTCCAGTTCCAGGTGATCAGACAGACAGACAGACAGACAGAGATAAGGAGGGCAGGCCTGCCTGGTCTTTCTTTCTTTCTTATCCTTTTAAAATAATGTTTATTTATTTATTTATTTATTTATGTATTTATTAGATATAAGTACAATGTAGTTGTCTTCAGACACTCCAGAAGAGGGTGTCAGATTCTGGAGAATCTAAATCCCTCTTATGGTCTGCATATGATGTACATAAACACAGCCTCACATTTACTTCTAAAAATTTAAAGGTGGGGGGGCCACTGAAAGGGCTCAGCAATTAACAGCATTGTCTCCTCTTCCAGAGAACCTGGGATCAACTACCTGAAACTATATGGTGGCCCATCTCCACTCCCAGGGGATCAGACAGACAGACAGACAGACAAGGATAAGGATAAGGATGGCAGGCCTGCCTGGTCTTTCTTTCTTTCTTATCCTTTTTACAAAATGTTTATTTATTTATTTATTTATTTATTTATTTTTGTATGTATTTATTAGATATAAGTACACTGTAGCTGTTCAGACACTCCAGAAGAGGGTGTCAGATTCTGAAGAATCTAAATCCCTCTTATGGTCTGCAGATGATGTACATAAACACAGCCTCACATATACTTCTAAAAATTTAAAGAAGGGTGGGGCCACTCTAAAAGCTCAACAATTAACAGCATTGTCTCCTCTTCCAGAGTACCTGGGATCAACTACCAGCAACTATATGGTGGCCCATCTCCAGTTCCAGGGGATCAGACAGACAGACATACAGACAGTGATAAGGATGGCAGGCCTGACTGGTCTTTCTTTCTTTCTTATCCTTTTTTTAAAAAAAATGTTTATTTATTTATTTATTTATTTATTTATTTATTTATTTATTAGATATAAGTACACTGTAGCTGTTCAGACACTCCAGAAGAGGGTGTCAGATTCTGGAGAATCTAAATCCCTCTTATGGTCTGCATATGATGTACATAAACACAGCCTCACTTATAGTGAGCTGAGGTGTCACAGGCCAACTGCTGGAATTTCTGAGTACCACCTAGATAGACATAAGCTATGCTGTGGTTGCTTAATTTATGTATTTTATTATTTCTATTTGTTGTTTTGTGTTGTTTTATTTGTTTTTAGAAAAGTCCTCAGTCTGTAGCTCTGGCTGACCCAGGACTGCCTACTTGTGTTAATTAGGGTTTCACAGCTGAGAACAGACACCAAGAGCAAGGTAAGGCTTAGAAAACCGAACATTCAGTGGTGGCTCAAGCTCTTAATGAGAGCACTCTGTAGGCAGAGGCAGTCAGTTTCTGAGTTCGAGGCCACCCTGGTGAAAGACAGGGCTAGGGTAGGGGCTAGGGTAAGAAAGAAAGAGAGAGAGAGAGAGAGAAAGAAAGAGAGAGAGAGAAAGAGAGAGAGAGAGAGAGAGAATAAAAAGTTTTTATAAAATTTTTATAAAAAGTGTTAAAGTTTTTAAAAATTAAAAAAAAAATACCAGATCACCATCACACAGCATTGGCTGTCTTCAGGTGTATCCTTTCAGCCTCCAAAACAAAAAACAATGGCTGGCTGTCTTCAGGTGTATCCTATTCTCGAGTCTTATTTCCAACCTTAGAGCTGGGCTGAGCTGCCTCATTATGTAATTGCAAACCTTCCTTGGTTTGTCTTTTCCATTTCTAAGACTAACAGGCCTTTTTCTATTTATTGAATATGCCCATGACTGTCCTTTAGATATAGTAAATATAACTGTTGCTTATAAAACTTGTTTTCTAGGAATTTTTAAAGGGCAATGGCAGAGTTTATTTATAAAAAATATTTTGCATTTATTTATTTGTGTGAGTGATGAAGCTCAGTTCTTCAAACTCGTCAGGAGGTATGATTACCTCCCCTCTCTCTCAACCCCTCTCTCTCCTCTCTCAATGATTGTGTATGAATGTTTTGCATGTGTATGCTGTGCCCACAGACTCCAGAACAGAGTATTAGATCCTCTGGAACTGGAGATGGGCCACCATATATAATACTGGTAATTGAGCCCAGGTGCTCTGGAAGAGGAGACAATGCTCTTAATTGTTGAGCCCTCTCTGTAGCCACATCTTTCTTTTTTTTTTTTTTGAGTATATGTGAGGCTGTGTTTATATACATCATATGCAGACAATAAGAATGATTTAGATTCTTCAGAATCTGACACCCTCTTCTGGACTGTCTGAAGATAGCTACAGCATACTTAAATATAATAAATAAATAAATCTTTAAAAAGAAAAGGAAAAGTAAAAAAGAAAGAACAGGCCTGCCATATGCATGTTCATAGAGGAAAATGGAAGAGACCCCAATCTAACCTCAGCAGGGTGCTTCCTTCTGGATGGTAGCTCACAGTTTCATCCCAGCAAGACAGACAAATCACTGAGTTCAAGGACAGTAAGGTTCAGGACAGCCAAGGTTAGGAAGGAAAAGGGTCTATGTTGAGAATACAAACCGACAAAACAACAACTAGGAAAAAGAAGTGACAGTGTAACTTGGGGTAGGGTACCAACAAGAGAAAGCTTTCTGTTACCACTTACAAACACCAGTAGCCTTGCACCCTTCTGCCCAGGTCCCTGCCTTCCTTTCTAGGAATTCTAAGGATGCCAGGGGGTGGGGGAATCCAGATTAACTTTTTAAAAACAAAGACTTGGTCTTTGATGTCTATAGGAAGCCCTTCTCAGTGCCTTTAACTACCACTGAACTTTCAGGGCTGTGACTCAACTGTAACAAGGAACAGGGCTAAGAACCTGCAGCCTTTGAAAACAACTATTTTTTTTAAAGTGGGGGACACAAATCAGCAGTAGAACCCCTCAGGTTCAGCCATAATACTTGTTAGGGAAAGAGCCTCAATGTCCGGAGCTGAGGTCTCATGGGTGAACTGCTTCAAGCTCTGAGTATCACTGAAAGAAAGAAAAGATATCATGTGGTTGCTTAATTTATTTATTTTATTATTTCTATTTTTTGTTTTCTTTTGTTTTGTTTTAGAAAAGGCCTCAGTCTGTAGCTATGGCTGACCTAGGACAGACTACATGTGTTAATTAGGGTTTCACAGCTGAGAAACAGACCATACCTATGTAAGACTTAGAAAACCCAACAGTCAGTGGTGGCTCGAGCTCTTAATGAGAGCACTATGGAGGCAGAGACAGTCAGTTTCTGAGTTCAAGGCCAGCCTGGTTAAAGACAGGGATAGGCAGGGCTAGGCAAGGCAGGGCTGGGCTAGGCTAGGCTAGGCAAGGGGCTGGGCTAGGCAAGGCAAGGGACTAGGATAGGCTACTCAAGGGGCTAGGCAAGACAGACAGACAGAGAGAAAGACAGACAAGGATGGCAGGCCTGCCTGGTTTTTCTTTCTTTCTTATCCCTTTTAAAAAATGTTAATTTATTTATTTATTTATTTATTTATTTATTTATTTATGTATTTATTAGATATAAGTACACTGTAGCTGTCTTCAGACACTCCAGAAGAGGGTGTCAGATTCTGGAGAATCTATATGCCTCTTATGGTCTGCATATGATGTACATAAACACAGCCTCACATTTACTTCTAAAAATTTAAAGATGTGTGGGGCCAATGAAAGGGATCAACAATTAACATCATTGTCTCCTCTTCCAGAGAACCTGGGATCAACTACCAGCAAATATATGGTGGCCCATCTCCAGTTCCAGGGAATCAGACAGACAGACAGACATACAGACAGATAGAGTTAAGGATGGCAGGCCTACCTGGTCTTTCATTCTTTCTTATCCTTTTTAAAAAATGTTTATTAATTTAAGTATGTATTTATTAGATATAAGTACACTGTAGCTGTCTTCAAACACTCCCGAAAATGGTGTCAGATTCTGGAGAATCTATATCCCTCTTATGGTCTGCATATGATGTTCATGAACACAGCCTCACATATACTTCTAAAAATTTAAAGTTGGGTGGGGCCACTGAAAGGGCTCAACAATTAACAGAACTGACTCCTCTTCCAGAGAACCTGGGATCAACTACCAGCAATTATATGGTGGCCCATCTCCAGTTCCAGGGGATCAGACAGACAGACATACAGACAAGGATGGCAGGCCTGCCTGGTCTCTCTTTCTTTATTATCCTTTTTAAAAAATGTTTATTTGTTTATTTATGTATTTATTAGATATAAGTACACTGTAGCTGTCTTCAGACTCTCCAGAAGAGGGTGTCAGATTCTGGAGAATCAATATCCCTCTTATGGTCTGCATATGATGTACATGAACACAGCCTCACATATACTTCTAAAAATTTAAAGATGGGTGGGGCCACTGAAAGGGCTCAACAATTAACAGAACTGACTCCTCTTCCAGAGAACCTGGGATCAACTACCAGCAACTATATTGTGGCCCATCTCCAGTTCCAGGGGATCAGACAGACAGACATACAGACAAGGATGGCAGGCCTGCCTGGTCTCTCTTTCTTTATTATCCTTTTTAAAAAATGTTTATTTGTTTATTTATGTATTTATTAGATATAAGTACACTGTAGCTGTCTTCAGACTCTCCAGAAGAGGGTGTCAGATTCTGGAGAATCAATATCCCTCTTATGGTCTGCATATGATGTACATGAACACAGCCTCACATATACTTCTAAAAATTTAAAGATGGGTGGGGCCACTGAAAGGGCTCAACAATTAACAGCATTGTCTCCTCTTCCAGAGAACCTGGGATCAACTACCAGCAACTATATGGTGGCCCATCTCCAGTTCCAGGGTATCTGACAGATAGACAGACAGACAGACAGACAAGGTGGCAGGCCTGCCTGGTCTTTCTTTCTTTCTTATTCTTTTTAAAAAATGTTTATTTATTTTTTTATGTATTTATTAGATATAAGTACACTGTAGCTGTCTTCAGACACTCTAGAAGAGGGTGTCATATTCTGGAGAATCTATATCCCTCTTATGGTCTGCATATGATGTACACATACACAGCCTCACATATACTTCTAAAAATTTAAAGATGGGTGGGCCCACTGAAAGGGCTCAACAATTAACAGCATTGTCTCCTCTTCCAGAGAACCTGGGATCAACTACAAGCAACTCTATGTGGCCCATCTCCAGTTCCAGAGGATCAGACAGACAGACAGACAGACAGACATAGATAAGGATGGCAGTCCTGCCTGGTCTTTCTTTCTTTCTTATCCTTTTTTAAAAATGTTTGTTTATTTATTTATTTATTTATTTATATATGTATTTATTAGATATAAGTACACTGTAGCTATCTTCAGACACTCCAGAAGAGGGTGACAGATTCTGGAGAATCTATATCCCTCTTATGTTCTGCATATGATGTACATAAACACAGCCTCACATATACTTCTAAAAATTTAAAGATGGGTGGGCCCACTGAAAGGGCTCAACAATTAACACCATTGTCTCCTCCTCCAGACAATGTGGGATCAACTTCCAGCAACTATATGGTGGCCCATCTCAAGTTCCAGGGGATAAGACAGACAGACAGACAGACAGAGATAAGGATGGCAGGCCTGCCTGATTTTTCATACTTTCTTATCCTTTTTAAAAAATGTTTATTTATTTATTTATTCATTCATTTATTTATTTATTTATTTATTTATTTATTTATTTATTAGATATAAGTACACTGTAGCTGTCTTCAGACTCTCCAGAAGAGGGTGTCAGATTCTGGAGAATCTATATCCCTCTTATGGTCTGCATATGATGTACATAAACACAACCTCACATATACTTCTAAAAATTTAAAGATGGGTGGGGCCACTGAAAGGGCTCAACAATGAACAGCATTGTCTCCTCTTCCAGAGGACCTGGGATCAACTACCAGCAACTATATTGTGGCCCATCTCAAGTTCCAGGGGATAAGACAGACATACAGACAGACAGACAGACAAGGATTGCAGGCCTACCTGGTTTTTCTTTCTTTCTTATACATTTTAAAAATGTTTATTTATTTATATATGTATTTATTAGATATAAGTACACTGTAGCTATCTTCAGACACTTCAGAAGTGGGTGTCATATTCTGGAGAATCTAAATCCCTCTTATGGTCTGCATATGATGTACATAAACACAGCCTCACATATACTTCTAAAAAGTTAAAGATGTGTGGGGCCACTGAAACGGCTCAATAATTAACAGCATTGTCTCCTCTTCCAGACAATGTGGGATCAACTATCAGCAACTATATGGTCGCACATCTACAGTTCCAGGGGTTCAGACAGACAGACAGACAGACAAGGATTGCAGGCCTGCCTGGTTTTATTTTCTTTCTTATCCTTTTTAAAAAATGTTTATTTATTTATTTATTTATTTATTTATTTATTTATTTATGTATTTATTATATATAAGTACACTGTAGCTGTCTTCAGACACTCCAGAAGAGGGTGTCAGATTCTGGAGAATCTAAATCCCTCCTATGGTCTGCATATGATGTACATAAACACAACCTCACATATACTTCTAAAAATTTAAAGATGTGTGGGGCCTCTGAGAGGGCTCAACAATTAACAGCATTGTCTCCTCTACCAGAGAACCTGGGATCAACTACCAGCAACTATATGGTGGCCCATCTCCAGTTCCAGGGGATCAGGCAGACAAAGAGACAGACAGACAAGGGTGGCAGGCCTGCCTGGTCTCTCTTTCTTTATTATCCTTTTTAAAAAATGTTTATTTATTTATTTATGTATTTATTAGATATAAGTACACTTTAGCTGTCTTCAGACACTCCAGAAGAGGGTGTCAGATTCTGGAGAATCTAAATCCCTCTTATGGTCTGCATATGATGTACATAAACACAGCCTCACATATACTTCTAAAAATTTAAAGAAGGGTGGGGCCACTCTAAAAGCTCAACAATTAACAGCATTGTCTCCTCTTCCAGAGTATCTGGTATCAACTACCAGCAACTATATGGTGGCCCATCTCCAGTTCCAGGGGATCAGACAGACAGACATACAGACAGTGAAAAGGATGGCAGGCCTGCCTGGTCTTTCTTTGTTTCTTATCCTTTTTAAAAAAATGTTTATTTATATATTTATTTATGTATTTATTAGATATAAGTACACTGTAGCTGTCTTCAGACACTCCAGAAGAGGGTCTCAGATTCTGGAGAATCTAAATCCCTCTTATGGTCTGCATATGATGTACATAAACACAGCCTCACATATACTTCTAAAAATTAAAAATGGGTGGGGCCACTAAAAGGGCTCAACAATTAACAGCATTGTCTCCTCTTCCGAGAACCTGGGATCAACTACCAGCAACTACAAGGTGGCCCATCTCCAGTTCCAGGGGATCAGACAGACAGACAGACAGACAGAGATTAGGATGGCAGGCCTGCCTGGTCTTTCTTTCTTTCTTATCCTTTTAAAATAATGTTTATTTATTTATTTATATTTATTTATATATGTATTTATTAGATATAAGTACACTGTAGTTGTCTTCAGACACTCCAGAAGAGGGTGTCAGATTCTGGAGAATATAAATCCCTCTTATGGTCTGCATATGATGTACATAAACACAGCCTAACATATACTTCTAAAAATTTAAAGATAGTTGGAGCCACTGAAAGGGTTCAACAATTAACAGCATTGTCTCCTCTTCCAGAGAACCTGGGATCAACTAACAGCAACTATATGGTGGCCCATCTCCAGTTCCAAGGGATCAGACAGACTGACAGACAGACAGACTGACATAGATAAGGATGGCAGGCCTGCCTGGTCTTTCTTTCTTTCTTATCCTTTTTTAAAAAATGTTTATTTATTTATTTATATGTTTATTAGATATAAGTACACTGTAGCCGTCTTCAGACACTCCAGAAGAAGTTGTCATATTCTGGAGAATCTAAATCCCTCTTATGGTCTGCATATGATGTACATAAACACAGCCTCACCTTTACTTCTTAAAATTTAAAGGTGGGGGGGGGGCCACTGAAAGGGCTCAGCAATTAACAGCATTATCTCCTCTTACAGAGAACCTGGGATCAACTACCTGCAACTATATGGTGGCCCATCTCCACTCCCAGGGGATCAGACAGACAGACAGACAGACAAGGATAAGGATGGCAGGCCTGCCTGGTCTTTCTTTCTTTCTTATACTTTTTAAAAAATTGTATTTATTTATGTATTTATTAGATATATGTACACTGTAGCTGTCTTCAGACACTCCAGAAGAGGGTGTCAGATTCTGATGAATCTAAATCCCTCTTCTGGTCTGCATATGATGTACATAAACACAGCCTCACATACACTTCTAAAAATTTAAAGATGGGTAGGGCCACTGATAGGGCTCAACAATTAACAGCATTGTCTCCTCTTCCAGAGAACCTGGGATCAACTACCAGCACCTAAAAGGTGGCCCATCTCCAGTTCCAGGGGATCAGACAGACAGACAGACAGACAGACAGAGATAAGGATGGCAGGCCTGCCTGGTCTTACTTTCTTTCTTATCCTTTTTAAAAAATGTTTATTTATTTATTTATTTATGTATTAATTATATATAAGTACACTGTAGCTGTCTTCAGACACTCCAGTAGAGGGTGTCAGATTCTGGAGAATCTAAATCCTCTTATAATCTGAATATGATGTACATAAACACAGCTCACATATACTTCTAAAAATTTATAGAAGGGTGGGGCCACTCTAAAAGCTCAACAATTAACAGCATTGTCTCCTCTTCCAGAGTACCTGGGATCAACTACCATCACCTAAAAGGTGGCCCATCTCCAGTTCCAGTGGATCAGACAGACAGACAGACAGACAGAGAGACAGAGATAAGGATGGCAGGCCTGCCTGGTCTTTCTTTATTTCTTATACATTTTAAAAATTGTTTATTTATTTATTTATTTATTTATTTATTTATTAATTAGATATAAGTACACTGTAGCCGTCTTCAGACACTCCAGAAGAGGGTGTCAGATTCTAGAGAATCTAAATCCCTCTTATGGTCTGAATATGATGTACATAAACACAGCCTCACATATACGTCTAAAAATTATAAATAGGTGGGGCCACTGAAAGGACTCAACAATTAACAGCATTGTCTCCTCTTCCAGAGAACCTGGGATCAACTACCAGCACCTAAAAGGTGGCACATCTACAGTTCCAGGGGTACAGACAGACAGACAGACAGACAGTGATAAGGATGGCAGGCCTGCCTGGTCTTTCTTTCTTTCTTATCCTTTTTTAAAAAAAATGTTCGTTTATTTATTTATTTATTTATTTATTTATTTATTTATTAGATATAAGTACACTGTAGCTGTTCAGACACTCCAGAAGAGGGTGTCAGATTCTGGAGAATCTAAATCCCTCTTATGGTCTGAATATGATGTACATAAACACAGCCTCACATATACTTCTAAAAATTTAAAGAAGGGTGGGGCCACTCTAAAAGCTCAACAATTAACAGCATTTTCTCCTCTTCCAGAGTTCCTGGGATCAACTACCAGCAACTATATTGTGGCCCATCTCCAGTTCCAGGGGATCAGACAGACAGACATACAGACAGTGCTAAGGATGGCAGGCCTGCCTGGTCTTTCTTTCTTTCTTATCCTTTTTAAAAAAATGTTTATTTATATATTTATTTATGTATTTATTAGATATAAGTACACTGTAGATGTCTTCAGACACTCCAGAAGAGGGTGTCAGATTCTGGAGAATCTAAATCCCTCTTATGGTCTTCATATGATGTACATAAACAAGGCCTCACATATACTTCTAAAAATTTAAAGATGTGTGGGGACAGTGAGAGGGCTCAACAATTAACAGCATTGTCTCCTCTTTCAGAGAACCTGGGATAAACTACCAGCACCTTATGGTGGCCCAACTCCAGTTCCAGTGGATCAGACAGACAGACAGACAGAGAGACAGAGATAAGGATGGCAGGCCTGCCTGGTCTTACTTTATTTCTTATACTTTTTAAAAATGTTTATTTATTTATTTATTCATTTATTTATGTATTTATTAGATATAAGTACACTGTAGCCGTCTTCAGACACTCCAGAAGAGGGTGTCAGATTCTGGAGATTCTAAATCCCTCTTATGGTTTGAATAAGATGTACATAAACACAGCTCACATATACTTCTAAAAATTAAAAATGGGTGGGGCCACTGAAAGGGCTCAATAATTAACAGCATTGTCTCCTCTTCCAGAGAACGTGGGATCAACTACCAGCACCTACAAGGTGGCCCATCTCCAGTTCCACGGGAACAGACAGACAGACAGACAGAGATAAGGATGGCAGGCCTGCCTGGTCTTTCTTTCTTTCTTATCCTTTTTAAAAAATATTTATTTATTTATTTATTTATTTATTTATTTATTTATTTATGTATTTCTTAGATATAAGTACACTGTAGCTTTCTTTAGACACTCCAGAGGAGGGTGTCAGATTCTGGAGAATGTAAATCCCTCTTATGGTCTGCATATGATGTACATAAACACAGCCTCACATATACTGAGCTGAGGTGTCACAGGCCAACTGCTAGAATTTCTGAGTACCACCTAGATAGAGAAAAGCTATGCTGTGGTTGCTTAATTTATGTATTTTATTATTTCTATTTGTTGTTTTGTTTTGTTTTATTTGTTTTTAGAGAAGTCCTCAGTCTGTAGCTCTGGCTGACCCAGGACTGCCTACTTGTGTTAATTAGGGTTTCACAGCTGGGAACAGACACCAAGAGCAAGGTAAGGCTTAGAAAACCCTACATTCAGTGGTGGCTCAAGCTCTTAATGAGAGCACTCTGTAGGCAGAGGCAGTCAGTTTCTGAGTTTGAGGCCACCCTGGTGAAAGACAGGGCTAGGGTAGGGGCTAGGGTGAGGAAAGAAAGAAAGAAAGAAAGAAAAGTTTATAATAAAAAGTTTTTATAAAAGTTTTATAAAAAGTGTTAAAGTTTTTAAAAATTAAAAAAAAAAAATACCAGATCACCATCACACAGCATTGGCTGTCTTCAGGTGTATCCTTTCAGCCTCCAAAACAAAAAACAATGGCTGGCTGTCTTCAGGTGTATCCTATTCTCGAGTCTTATTTCCAACCTTAGAGCTGGGCTGAGCTGCCTCATTATGTAATTGCAAACCTTCCTTGGTTTGTCTTTTCCATTTCTAAGACTAACAGGCCTTTTTCTATTTATTGAATATGCTCATGACTGTCCTTTAGATATAGTAAATATAACTGTTGCTTATAAAACTTGTTTTCTAGGAATTTTTAAAGGGCAATGGCAGAGTTTATTTATAAAAAAATATTTTGCATTTATTTATTTGTGTGAAACACGTCAGGAGGTATGATTACCTCCCCTCTCTCTCAACCCCTCTCTCTCCTCTCTCAATGATTGTGTAAGAATGTTTTGCATGTGTATGCTGTGCCCACAGACTCCAGAACAGAGTATTAGATCCCCTGGAACTGGAGATGGGCCACCATATATAATACTGGTAATTGAGCCCAGGTTCTTTGGAAGAGGAGACAATGCTCTTAATTGTTGAGCCCTCTCTGTAGCCACATCTTTCTTTTTTTTTTTTTTTTGAGTATATGTGAGGCTGTGTTTATATACATCATATGCAGACAATAAGAATGATTTAGATTCTTCAGATTCTGACACCCTCTTCTGGACTGTCTGAAGATAGCTACAGCATACTTAAATATAATAAATAAATAAATCTTTAAAAAGAAAAGGAAAAGTAAAAAAGAAAGAACAGGCCTGCCATATGCATGTTCATAGAGGAAAATGGGAGAGACCCCAATCTAACCTCAGCAGGGTGCTTCCTTCTGGATGGTAGCTCACAGTTTCATCCCAGCAAGACAGGCAAATCATTGAGTTCAAGGACAGTAAGGTTCAGGACAGCCAAGGTTAGGAAGGAAAAGGGTCTATGTTGAGAATACAAACCGACAAAACAACAACTAGGAAAAAGAAGTGACAGTGTAACTTGGGGTAGGGTACCAACAAGAGAAAGCTTTCTGTTACCACTTACAAACACCAGTAGCCTTGCACACTTCTGCCCAGGTCCCTGCCTTCCTTTCTAGGAATTCTAAGGATGCCAGGGGGTGGGGGAATCCAGATTAACTTTTTAAAAACAAAGACTTGGTCTTTGATGTCTATAGGAAGCCCTTCTCAGTGCCTTTAACTACCACTGAACTTTCAGGGCTGTGACTCAACTGTAACAAGGAACAGGGCTAAGAACCTGCAGCCTTTGAAAACAACTATTTTTTTAAAGTGGGGGACACAAATCAGCAGTAGAACCCCTCAGGTTCAGCCATAATACTTGTTAGGGAAAGAGACTCAATGTCCGGAGCTGAGGTCTCATGGGTGAACTGCTTCAAGCTCTGAGTATCATTGAAAGAAAGAAAAGATATCATGTGGTTGCTTAATTTATTTATTTTATTATTTCTATTTTTTGTTTTCTTTTGTTTTGTTTTAGCAAAGGCCTCAGTCTGTAGCTATGGCTGACCTAGGACAGACTACATGTGTTAATTAGGGTTTCACAGCTGAGAAACAGACCATACCTATGTAAGACTTAGAAAACCCAACAGTCAGTGGTGGCTCCAGCTCTTAATGAGAGCACTCTGGAGGCAGAGGCAGTCAGTTTCTGAGTTCGAGGCCAGCCTGGTTAAAGACAGGGATAGGCAGGGCTAGGCAAGGCAGGGCTGGGCTAGGCTAGGCTAGGCAAGGGGCTGGGCTAGTCAAGGCAAGGGACTAGGATAGGCTACTCAAGGGTATAGACAAGACAGACAGACAGAGAGAAGGACAGACAAGGATGGCTGGCCTGCCTGGTTTTTCTTTCTTTCTTATCCCTTTTAAAAAATGTTTGTTTATTTATTTATTTATTTATTTATGTATTTATTAGATATACGTACACTGTAGCTGTCTTCAGACACTCCAGAAGAGGGTGTCAGATTCTGGAGAATCTATATCCCTCTTATGGTCTGCATATGATGTACATAAACACAGCCTCACATATACTTCTAAAAATTTAAAGAAGGGTGGGGCCACTCTAAAAGCTCAACAATTAACAGCATTGTCTCCTCTTCCAGAGTACCTGGGATCAACTACCAGCAACTATATGGTGGCCCATCTCCAGTTCCAGGGGATCAGACAGACAGACATACAGACAGTGATAAGGATGGCAGGCCTGCCTGGTCTTTCTTTCTTTCTTATCCTTTTTAAAAAAATGTTTGTTTATTTATTTATTTATTTATTTATATATTTATTAGATATAAGTACACTGTAGCTGTCTTCAGACACTCCAGAAGAGGGTGTCAGATTCTGGAGAATCTAAATCCCTCTTATGGTCTTCATATGATGTACATAAACAAGGCCTCACATATACTTCTAAAAATTTAAAGATGTGTGGGGACAGTGAGAGGGCTCAACAATTAACAGCATTGTCTCCTCTTTCAGAGAACCTGGGATAAACTACCAGCACCTTATGGTGGCCCATCTCCAGTTCCAGTGGATCAGACAGACAGACAGACAGAGAGACAGAGATAAGGATGGAAGGCCTGCCTGGTCTTTCTTTATTTCTTATACTTTTTAAAAAATGTTTATTTATTTATTTATTTATGTATTTATTAGATATAAATACACTGTAGCCGTCTTCAGACACTCCAGAAGAGGGTGTCAGATTCTGGAGAATAAATCCCTCTTATGATTTGAATATGATGTACATAAACACAGCCTCACATATACTTCTAAAAATTAAAAATTGGTGGGGCCACTGAAAGGGCTCAACAATTAACAGCATTGTCTCCTCTTCCAGAGAACGTGGGATCAACTACCAGCACCTACAAGATGGCCCATCTCCAGTTCCAGGGGATCAGACAGACAGGCAGACAGAGATAAGGATGGCAGGCCTGCCTGGTCTTTCTTTCTTTCTTATCCTTTTTAAAAAATATTTATTTATTTATTTATTTATTTATTTATGTATTTCTTAGATATAAGTACACTGTAGCTTTCTTTAGACACTCCAGAGGAGGGTGTCAGATTCTGGTAATGTAAATCCCTCTTATGGTCTGCATATGATGTACATAAACACAGCCTCACATATACTGAGCTGAGGTGTCACAGGCCAACTTCTGGAATTTCTGAGTACCACCTAGATAGAGAAAAGCTATGCTGTGGTTGCTTAATTTATGTATTTTATTATTTCTATTTGTTGTTTTGTTTTATTTTATTTGTTTTTAGAGAAGTCCTCAGTCTGTAGCTCTGGCTGACCCAGGACTGCCTACTTGTGTTAATTAGGGTTTCACAGCTGAGAACAGACACCAAGAGCAAGGTAAGGCTTAGAAAACCCTACATTCAGTGGTGGCTCAAGCTCTTAATGAGAGCACTCTGTAGGCAGAGGCAATCAGTTTCTGAATTTGAGGCCACCCTGGTGAAAGACAGGGCTAGGGTAGGGGCTAGGGTGAGGAAAGAAAGAAAGGAAAGTTTATAATAAAAAGTTTTTATAAAAGTTTTATAAAAAGTGTTAAAGTTTTTAAAAATTAAAAAAAAAAATACCAGATCACCATCACACAGCATTGGCTGTCTTCAGGTGTATCCTTTCAGCCTCCAAAACAAAAAACAATGGCTGGCTGTCTTCAGGTGTATCCTATTCTCGAGTCTTATTTCCAACCTTAGAGCTGGGCTGAGCTGCCTCATTATGTAATTGCAAACCTTCCTTGGTTTGTCTTTTCCATTTCTAAGACTAACAGGCCTTTTTCTATTTATTGAATATGCTCATGACTGTCCTTTAGATATAGTAAATATAACTGTTGCTTATAAAACTTGTTTTCTAGGAATTTTTAAAGGGCAATGGCAGAGTTTATTTATAAAAAAATATTTTGCATTTATTCATTTGTGTAAGTGATGAAGCTCAGGTCTTCAAACTCGTCAGGAGGTATGATTACCTCCCCTCTCTCTCAACCCCTCTCTCTCCTCTCTCAATGATTGTGTAAGAATGTTTTGCATGTGTATGCTGTGCCCACAGACTCCAGAACAGAGTATTAGATCCCCTGGAACTGGAGATGGGCCACCATATATAATACTGGTAATTGAGCACAGGTTCTCTGGAAGAGGAGACAATGCTCTTAATTGTTGAGCCCTCTCTGTAGCCACATCTTTCTTTTTCTTTTTTTTTTTTGAGTATGTGTGAGGCTGTGTTTATATACATCATATGCAGACAATAAGAATGATTTAGATTCTTCAGAATCTGACACCCTCTTCTGGACTGTCTGAAGATAGCTACAGCATACTTAAATATAATAAATAAATAAATCTTTAAAAAGAAAGGGAAAAGTAAAAAAGAAAGATCAGGCCTGCCATATGCATGTTCATAGAGGAAAATGGAAGAGACCCCAATCTAACCTCAGCAGGGTGCTTCCTTCTGGATGGTAGCTCACAGTTTCATCCCAGCAAGACAGGCAAATCACTGAGTTCAAGGACAGTAAGGTTCAGGACAGCCAAGGTTAGGAAGGAAAAGGGTCTATGTTGAGAATACAAACCGACAAAACAATTACTAGGAAAAAGAAGTGACAGTGTAACTTGGGGTAGGGTACCAACAAGAGAAAGCTTTCTGTTACCACTTACAAACACCAGTAGCCTTGCACCCTTCTGCCCAGGTCCCTGCCTTCCTTTCTAGGAATTCTAAGGATGCCAGGGTGTGGGGGAATCCAGATTAACTTTTTAAAAACAAAGACTTGGTCTTTGATGTCTATAGGAAGCCCTTCTCAGTGCCTTT
This sequence comes from Mus caroli, assembly GCF_978045245.1. NCBI lineage: Eukaryota > Metazoa > Chordata > Mammalia > Rodentia > Muridae > Mus > Mus caroli. Next base: position 644,736 of record NW_028227285.1, on the reverse strand, counting down.
AACTACCACTGAACTTTCAGGGCTGTGACTCAACTCTAACAAGGAACAGGGCTAAGAACCTGCAGCCTTTGAAAACAACTATTTTTTTAAAGTGGGGGACACAAATCAGCAGTAGAACCCCTCAGGTTCAGCCATAATACTTGTTAGGGAAAGAGCCTCAATGTCCGGAGCTGAGGTCTCATGGGTGAACTGCTTCAAGCTCTGAGTATCATTGAAAGAAAGAAAAGATATCATGTGGTTGCTTAATTTATTTATTTTATTATTTCATTTTTTGTTTTCTTTTGTTTTGTTTTAGCAAAGGCCTCAGTCTGTAGCTATGGCTGACCTAGGACAGACTACATGTGTTAATTAGGGTTTCACAGCTGAGAAACAGACCATACCTATGTAAGACTTAGAAAACCCAACAGTCAGTGGTGGCTCGAGCTCTTGATGAGAGCACTCTGGAGGCAGAGGCAGTCAGTTTCTGAGTTCGAGGCCAGCCTGGTTAAAGACGGGGATAGGCAGGGCTAGGCAAGGCAGGGCTGGGCTAGGCTAGGCTAGGCAAGGGGCTGGGCTAGTCAAGGCAAGGTACTAGGCTAGGCTACTCAAGGGGCTAGGCAAGACAGACAGACAGAGAGAAGGACAGACAAGGATGGCAGGCCTGCCTGGTTTTTCTTTCTTTCTTATCCCTTTTAAAAAATGTTTGTTTATTTATTTATTTATTTATTTATGTATTTATTAGATATACGTACACTGTAGCTGTCTTCAAACACTCCCGAAGAGGGTGTCAGATTCTGGAGAATCTATATCCCTCTTATGGTCTGCATATGATGTATATGAACACAGCCTCACATATACTTCTAAAAATTTAAAGATGGGTGGGGCCACTGAAAGGGCTCAACAATTAACAGCACTGACTCCTCTTCCAGAGAACCTGGGATCAACTACCAGCAATTATATGGTGGCCCATCTCCAGTTCCAGGGGATCAGACAGACAGACAGACAGACAAGGATGGCAGGCCTGCCTGGTCTCTCTTTCTTTATTATCCTTTTATAAAAATGTTTATTTGTTTATTTATGAATTTATTAGATATAAGTACACTGTAGCTGTCTTCAAACACTCCAAAAGAGGGTGTCAGATTCTGGAGAATCTAAATCCCTCTTATGGTCTGCATATTCGGTACATATACACAGCCTTGCATATACTTCTAAAAATTTAAAGATGGGTGGGGCCACTGAAAGGGCTCAACAATTAACAGCATTGTCTCCTCTTCCAGAGAACCTTGGATAAACAACCAGCAACTATATGGTGGCCCATCTCCAGTTCCAGGGTATCAGACAGACAGACACACAGACAGAGATAAGGATGGAGGCCTGCCTGGTCTTTCTTTCTTTCTTATACTTTTAAAAAATGTTTATTTATTTATTTATTTATTTATTTATTTATTTATTAGATATAAGTACACTGTAGCTGTCTTCAGACTCTCCAGAAAAGGGTGTCAGATTCTGGAGAATCTATATCCCTCTTATGGTCTGCATATGATGTACATAAACACAGCCTCACATATACTTCTAAAAATTTAAAGATGGTTGGGGCCACTGAAAGGGCTCAACAATTAACAGCATTGTCTTCTCTTCCAGAGGACCAGGGATCAACTACCAGCAACTATATTGTGGCCCATCTCCAGTTCCAGGCGATCAGACAGACATATATACACACAGACAGACAAGGATTGCAGGCCTGCCTGGTTTTTCTTTCTTTCTTATACATTTTAAAAATGTTTATTTATTTATATATATATTTATTAGATATAAGTACACTGTAGCTGTCTTCAGACACTTCAGAAGAGGGTGTCATATTCTGGAGAATCTAAATCCCTCTTATGGTCTGCATATGATGTACACAAACACAGCCTCACATATACTTCTAAAAATTTAAAGATGGGTGGGCCCACTGAAAGGGCTCAACAATTAACACCATTGTCTCTTCTTCCAGAGAACCTGGGATCAACTACCAGCACCTAAAAGGTGGCCCATCTCCAGTTCCAGGCGATCAGACAGACAGACAGACTGACAGAGGTAAGGATGGAGGCCTGCCTGGTCTTTCTTTCTTTCTTATACTTTTAAAAAAATGTTTATTTATTTATTTATTTATTTATTTATTTATGTATTTATTAGATATAAGTACACTGTAGCTGTCTTCAGACACTCTAGAAGAGGGTGTCATCTTCTGGAGAATCTAAATCGCTCTTATGGTCTGCATATGATGTACATAAACACAGCCTCACATATACTTCTAAATATTTAAAGATGGGTGGGCCCACTGAAAGGGCTCAACAATTAACACCATTGTCTCCTCTTCCAGAGAACGTGGGATCAACTACCAGCAACTATGTGGTGGCCCATCTCCAGTTGCAGGGGATCAGACAGACAGACAGACAGACAGAGATAAGGATGGCAGGCCTGCCTGATTTTTGTCTCTTTCTTATCCTTTTTAAAATTGTTTATTTATTTATTTATTCATTAATTTATTTATTTATTTATTTATTTATTTATGTATTTATTAGATATAAGTACACTGTAGCTGTCTTCAGACTCTCCAGAAGAGGGTGTCAGATTCTGGAGAATCTATATCCCTCTTATGGTCTGCATATGATGTACATAAACACAGCATCACATATACTTCTAAAAATTTAAAGATGGTTGGGGCCACTGAAAGGGCTCAACAATTAACAGCATTGTCTCCTCTTCCAGAGGACCTGGGATCAACTACCAGCAACTATATTGTGGCCCATCTCCAGTTCCAGGCGATCAGACAGATAGACATACAGACAGACAGACAAGGATTGCAGGCCTTCCTGGTTTTGCTTTCTTCTTATACATTTTAAAAATGTTTATTTATTTATATATATATTTATTAGATATAAGTACACTGTAGCTGTCTTCAGACACTTCAGAAGAGGGTGTCATATTCTGGAGAATCTAAATCCCTCTTATGGACTGCATATGATGTACATAAACACAGCCTCACATATACTTCTAAAAATTTAAAGAAGGGTGGGGCCACTCTAAAAGCTCAACAATTAACAGCATTGTCTCCTCTTCCAGAGTACCTGGGATCAACTACCAGCAACTATATGGTGGTTCATCTCCAGTTCCAGAGGATCAGACAGACAGACATACAGACAGTGATAAGGATGGCAGGCCTGCCTGGTCTTTCTTTCTTTCTTATCCTTTTTAAAAAAATGTTTATTTATATATTTATTTATGTATTTATTAGATATAAGTACACTGTAGCTGTCTTCAGACACTCCAGAAGAGGGTGTCAGATTCTGGAGAATCTAAATCCCTCTTATGGTCTGAATATGATGTACATAAACAAAGCCTCACATATACTTCTAAAAATTTAAAGATGTGTGGGGCCACTGAGAGGGCTCAACAATTAACAGCATTGTCTCCTCTTTCAGAGAACCTGGGATAAACTACCAGCACCTTATGGTGGCCCATCTCCAGTTCCAGTGGATCAGACAGACAGACAGAGAGACAGAGAGACAGAGATAAGGATGGCAGGTCTGCCTGGTCTTTCTTTATTTCTTATACTTTTTAAAAAATGTTTATTTATTTATTTATTTATGTATTTATTAGATATAAGTACACTGTAGCCGTCTTCAGACACTCCAGAAGAGGGTGTCAGATTCTAGAGAATCTAAATCCCTCTTATGGTCTGAATATGATGTACATAAACACAGCCTCACATATACTTCTAAAAATTATAAATAGGTGGGGCCACTGAAAGGACTCAACAATTAACAGCATTGTCTCCTCTTCCAGAGAACCTGGGATCAACTACCAGCACCTAAAAGGTGGCCCATCTCCAGTTCCAGGGGATCAGACAGACAGACAGACAGACAGTGATAAGGATGGCAGGCCTGCCTGGTCTATCTTTCTTTCTTATCCTTTTTTAAAAAAATGTTTATTTATTTATTTATTTATTTATTTATTTATTTATTTATTTATTATTAGATATAAGTACACTGTAGCTGTTCAGACACTCCAGAAGAGGGTGTCAGATTCTGGAGAATCTAAATCCCTCTTATGGTCTGCATATGATGTACATAAACACAGCCTCACATATACTTCTAAAAATTAAAGAAAGGTGGGGCCACTCTAAAAGCTCAACAATTAACAGCATTGTCTCCTCTTCCAGAGTACCTGGGATCAACTACCAGCAACTATATGGTGTCCCATCTCCAGTTCCAGGGGATCAGACAGACAGACATACAGACAGTGATAAGGATGGCAGGCCTGCCTGGTCTTTCTTTCTTTCTTATCCTTTTTAAAAAAAATGTTTATTTATTTATTTATTTATGTATTTATTAGATATAAGTACACTGTAGCTGTCTTCAGACACTCCAGAAGAGGGTGTCAGATTCTGGAGAATCTAAATCCCTCTTATGGTCTGCATATTATGTACATAAACAGAGCCTCACATATACTTCTAAAAATTTAAAGATGTGTGGGGCCACTGAGAGGGCTCAACAATTGACAGCATTGTCTCCTCTTTCAGAGAACCTGGGATAAACTACCAGCACCTTATGGTGGCCCATCTCCAGTTCCAGTGGATCAGACAGACAGACAGACAGACAGAGAGACAGAGATAAGGATGGCAGGTCTGCCTGGTCTTTCTATATTTCTTATACTTTTTAAAAAATGTTTATTTATTTATTTATTTATTTATTTATGTATTTATTAGATATGAGTACATTGTAGCCGTCTTCAGACACTCCAGAAGAGGGTGTCAGATTCTAGAGAATCTAAATCCCTCTTATGGTCTGAATATGATGTACATAAACACAGCCTCACATATACGTCTAAAAATTATAAATAGGTGGGGCCACTGAAAGGACTCAACAATTAACAGCATTGTCTCCTCTTCCAGAGAACCTGGGATCAACTACCAGCACCTAAAAGGTGGCCCATCTCCAGTTCCAGGGGATCAGACAGACAGACAGACAGACAGTGATAAGGATGGCAGGCCTGCCTGGTCTTTCTTTCTTTCTTATCCTTTTTTTAAAAAAATGTTTATTTATTTATTTATTTATTTATTTATTTATTTATTTATTATTAGATATAAGTACACTGTAGCTGTTCAGACACTCCAGAAGAGGGTGTCAGATTCTGGAGAATCTAAATCTCTCTTATGGTCTGCATATGATGTACATAAACACAGCCTCACATATACTTCTAAAAATTTAAAAAGGGTTGGAGCACTCTAAAAGCTCAACAATTAACAGCATTGTCTCCTCTTCCAGAGTACTTGGGATCAGCTACCAGCAACTATATGGTGGCCCATCTCCAGTTCCAGGGGATCAGACAGACAGACATACAAACAGTGATAAGGATGGCAGGCCTGCCTGGTCATTCTTTCTTTTTATCCTTTTCAAAAAATGTTTATTTATATATTTATTTATGTATTTATTAGATATAAGTACACTGTAGCTGTCTTCAGACACCCCAGAAGAGGGTGTCAGATTCTGGAGAATCTAAATCCCTCTTATGGTCTGCATATGATGTACATAAACACAGCCTCACATATACTTCTAAAAATTTAAAGATGTGTGGGGCCAATGAGAGGGCTCAACAAGTAACAGCATTGTCTCCTCTTTCAGAAACCTGGGATAAACTACCAGCACCTTATGGTGGCCCATCTCCAGTTCCAGTGGATCAGACAGACAGACAGACAGACAGAGAGACAGAGATAAGGATGGCAGGCCTGCCTGGTCTTTCTTTATTTCTTATACTTTTTAAAAAATGTTTATTTATTTATTTATTTATTTATTTATTTATTTATTAGATATAAGTACACTGTAGCCGTCTTCAGACACTCCAGAAGAGGGTGTCATATTCTAGAGAATCTAAATCCCTCTTATGGTCTGAATATGATGTACATAAACACAGCCTCACATATACTTCTAAAAATTATAAATATGTGGGGCCACTGAAAGCACTCAACAATTAACAGCATTGTCTCCTCTTCTAGAGAACCTGGGATCAACTACCAGCACCTAAAAGGTGGCCCATCTCCAGTTCCAGGGGATCAGACAGACAGAGAGACAGACAGTGATAAGGATGGCAGGCCTGCCTGGTCTTTCTTTCTTATCCTTTTTTTAAAAAAATGTTTATTTATTTATTTATTTATTTATTTATTTATTTATTTATTCATTTATTATTAAATATAAGTACACTGTAGATGTTCAGACACTCCAGAAGAGGGTGTCATATTCTGGAGAATCTAAATCCCACTTTTGGTATGCATATGATGTACATAAACACAGCCTCACATATACTTCTAAAAATTTAAAGAAGGGTGGGGCCACTCTAAAAGCTCAACAATTAACAGCATTGTCTCCTCTTCCAGAGTACCTGGGATCAACTACCAGCAACTATATGGTGGCCCATCTCCAGTTCCAGGGGATCAGACAGAGAGACATACAGACAGTGATAAGGATGGCAGGCCTGCCTGGTCTTTCTTTCTTTCTTATCCTTTTTAAAAAAATGTTTATTTATATATTTATTTATGTATTTATTAGATATATGTACACTGTAGCTGCTTTCAGACACTCCAGAAGAGGGTGTCAGATTCTGGAGAATCTAAATCCCTGTTATGGTCTGCATATGATGTACATAAACACAGCCTCGCATATACTTCTAAAAATTTAAAGATGTGTGGGGCCACTGAGAGGGCTCAACAATTAACAGCATTGTCTCCTCTTTCAGAGAACCTGGAATAAACTACCAGCACCTTATGGTGGCCCATCTCAGTTCCAGTGGATCAGACAGACAGACAGACAGACAGAGAGACAGAGATAAGGATGGCAGGCCTGCCTGGTCTTTCTTTATTTCTTATACTTTTTAAAAATTGTTTATTTATTTATTTATTTATTTATGTATTTATTAGATATAAGTACACTGTAGCCGTCTTCAGACACTCCAGAAGAGGGTGTCAGATTCTAGAGAATCTAAATCCCTCTTATGTTCTGAATATGATGTACATAAACACAGCCTCACATATACGTCTAAAAATTATAAATAGGTGGGGCCACTGAAAGGACTCAACAATTAACAGCATTGTCTCCTCTTCCAGAGAACCTGGGATCAACTACCAGCACCTAAAAGGTGGCCCATCTACAGTTCCAGGGGATCAGACAGACAGACAGACAGACAGTGATAAGGATGGCAGGCCTGCCTGGTCTTTCTTTCTTTCTTATCCTTTTTTTAAAAAAAATGTTCGTTTATTTATTTATTTATTTATTTATTTATTTATTAGATATAAGTACACTGTAGCTGTTCAGACACTCCAGAAGAGGGTGTCAGATTCTGGAGAATCTAAATCCCTCTTATGGTCTGCATATGATGTACATAAACACAGCCTCACATATACTTCTAAAAATTTAAAGAAGGGTGGGGCCACTCTAAAAGCTCAACAATTAACAGCATTGTCTCCTCTTCCAGAGTACCTGGGATCAACTACCAGCAACTATATGGTGGCCCATCTCCAGTTCCAGGGGATCAGATAGACAGACATACAGACAGTGATAAGGATGGCAGGCCTGCCTGGTCTTTCTTTCTTTCTTATCCTTTTAAAAAAATGTTCATTTATATATTCATGTATGTATTTATTAGATATATGTACACTGTAGCTGTCTTCAGACACTCCAGAAGAGAGTGTCAGATTCTGGAGAATCTAAATCCCTCTTATGGTCTGCATTTCGGTACATAAACACAGCCTTGCATGTACTTCTAAAAATTTAAAGATGTGTGGGGCCACTGAGAGGGCTCAACAATTAACAGCATTGTCTCCTCTTTCAGAGAACCTGGGATAAACTACCAGCACCTTATGGTGGCCCATCTCCAGTTCCAGGGGATCAGACAGACAGACAGACAGAGAGACAGAGATATGGATGGCAGGCCTGCCTGGTCTTTCTTTATTTCTTATATTTTAAAAAAAATGTTTATATTTTATTTATTTATTTATTTATTTATTTATTTATTTATTAGATATAAGTACACTGTAGCCGTCTTCAGACACTCCAGAAGAGGGTGTCAGATTCTAGATAATCTAAATCCCTCTTATGGTCTGAATATGATGTACATAAACACAGCCTCACATATACTTCTAAAAATTATAAATAGGTGGGGCCACTGAAAGGACTCAACAATTTACAGCATTGTCTCCTCTTCCAGAGAACCTGGGATCAACTACCAGCACCTAAAAGGTGGCCCATCTCCAGTTCCAGGGGATCAGACAGAAAGACAGACAGACAGTGAATAGGATGGCAGGCCTGCCTGGTCTTTCTTTCTTTCTTATCCTTTTTTTAAAAAAATGTTCGTTTATTTATTTATTTATTTATTTATTTATTTATTTATTTATTATTAGATATAAGTACACTGTAGCTGTTCAGACACTCCAGAAGAGGGTGTCAGATTCTGGAGAATCTAAATCCCTCTTATGGTCTGCATATGATGTACATAAACACAGCCTCACATATACTTCTAAAAATTTATAGAAGGGTGGGGCCACTCTAAAAGCTCAACAATTAACAGCATTGTCTCCTCTTCCAGAGTACCTGGGATCAACTAACAGCAACTATATGGTGGCCCATCTCCAGTTCCAGGGGATCAGACAGACAGACATACAGACAGTGATAAGGATGGCAGGCCTGCCTGGTCTTTCTTTCTTTCTTATCCTTTTTAAAAAAATATTTATTTATATATTTATTTATGTATTTATTAGATATATGTACACTGTAGCTGCTTTCAGACACTCCAGAAGAGGGTGTCAGATTCTGGAGAATCTAAATCCCTGTTATGGTCTGCATATGATGTACATAAACACAGCCTCGCATATACTTCTAAAAATTTAAAGATGTGTGGGGCCACTGAGAGGGCTCAACAATTAACAGCATTGTCTCCTCTTTCAGAGAACCTGGGATAAACTACCAGCACCTTATGGTGGCCCATCTCCAGTTCCAGTGGATCAGACAGACAGACAGACAGACAGAGAGACAGAGATAAGGATGGCAGGCCTGCCTGGTCTTTCTTTATTTCTTATACTTTTTAAAAATTGTTTATTTATTTATTTATTTATTTATTTATTTATTTATTTATTTTTTTATTTATTAGATATAAGTAGACTGTAGCCGTCTTCAGACACTCCAGAAGAGGGTGTCAGATTCTAGAGAATCTAAATCCCTCTTATGGTCTGAATATGATGTACATAAACACAGCCTAACATATACGTCTAAAAATTATAAATAGGTGGGGCCACTGAAAGGACTCAACAATTAACAGCATTGTCTCCTCTTCCAGAGAACCTGGGATCAACTACCAGCACCTAAAAGGTGGCCCATCTCCAGTTCCAGGGGATCAGACAGACAGACAGACAGACAGTGATAAGGATGGCAGGCCTGCCTGGTCTTTCTTTCTTTCTTATCCTTTTTTAAAAAAAATGTTCGTTTATTTATTTATTTATTTATTTATTTATTTATTTATTTATTTATTAGATATAAGTACACTGTAGCTGTTCAGACACTCCAGAAGAGGGTGTCAGATTCTGGAGAATCTAAATCCCTCTTATGGTCTGCATATGATGTACATAAACACAGCCTCACATATACTTCTAAAAATTTAAAGAAGGGTGGGGCCACTCTAAAAGCTCAACAATTAACAGCATTGTCTCCTCTTCCAGAGTACCTGGGATCAACTACCAGCAACTATATGGTAGCCCATCTCCAGTTCCAGGGGATCAGACAGACAGACATACAGACAGTGATAAGGATGGCAGGCCTGCCTGGTCTTTCTTTCTTTCTTATCCTTTTAAAAAATGTTTATTTATATATTTATGTATGTATTTATTAGATATATGTACACTGTAGCTGTCTTCAGACACTCCAGAAGAGGGTGTCAGATTCTGGAGAATCTAAATCCCTATTATGGTCTGCATATGATGTACATAAACACAGCCTCGCATATACTTCTAAAAATTTAAAGATGTGTGGGGCCACTGAGAGGGCTCAACAATTAACAGCATTGTCTCCTCTTTCAGAGAACCTGGGATAAACTACCAGCACCTTATGGTGGCCCATCTCCAGTTCCAGTGGATCAGACAGACAGACAGACAGACAGAGAGACAGAGATAAGGATGGCAGGCCTGCCTGGTCTTTCTTTATTTCTTATACTTTCTAAAAAATGTTAATTTATTTATTTATTTATTTATTTATTTATGTATGTATTTATTAGATATAAGTACACTGTAGCCGTCTTCAGACACTCCAGAAGAGGGTGTCAGATTCTAGAGAATCTAAATCCCTCTTATGGTCTGAATATGATGTACATAAACACAGCCTCACATATACTTCTAAAAATTATAAATAGGTGGGGCGACTGAAAGGACTCAACAATTAACAGCATTGTCTCCTCTTCCAGAGAAACTGGGATCAACTACCAGCACCTAAAATGTGGCCCATCTCCAGTTCCAGGGGATCAGACAGACAGACAGACAGACAGACAGTGATAAGGATTTCAGGCCTGCCTGGTCTTTCTTTCTTTCTTATCCTTTTTTTAAAAAAATGTTTGTTTATTTATTTATTTATTTATTTATTTATTTATTTATTTATTTATTATTAGATATAAGTACACTGTAGCTGTTCAAACACTCCAGAAGAGGGTGTCAGATTCTGGAGAATCTAAATCCCTCTTATGGTCTGCATATGATGTACATAAACACAGCCTCACATATACTTCTAAAAATTTAAAGAAGGGTGGGGCCACTCTAAAAGCTCAACAATTAACAGCATTGTCTCCTCTTCCAGAGGACCTGGGATCAAATACCAGCAACTATATGGTGGCCCATCTCCAGTTCCGGGGGATCAGACAGACAGACATACAGACAGTGATAAGGATGGCATCCTGCCTGGTCTTTCTTTCTTTATTATCCTTTTTAAAAAAATGTTTATTTATATATTTATTTATGTATTTATTAGATATAAGTACACCGTAGCTGTCTTCAGACACTCCAGAAGAGGGTGTCAGATTCTGGAGAATCTAAATCCCTTTTATGGTCTGCATATGATGTACATAAACACATCCTCACATATACTTCTAAAAATTTAAAGCTGTGTGGGGCCACTGAAAGGGCTCAACAATTAACAGCATTGTCTCCTCTTTCAGAGAACCTGGGATAAACTACCAGCACCTTATGGTGGCCCATCTCCAGTTCCAGTGGATCAGACAGACAGACAGAAAGAGAGACAGAGATATGGATGGCAGGCCTGACTGGTCTTTCTTTATTTCTTATACTTTTTAAAAAATGTTTATTTATTCATTTATTTATTTATTTATGTGTTTATTAGATATAAGTACACTGTAGCCATCTTCAGACACTCCAGAAGATGGTGTCAGATTCTGGAGAATCTAAATCCCTCTTATGGTCTGAATATGATGTACATAAACACAGCCTCACATATACTTCTAAATATTTAAAGATGGGTAGGGCCACTGATAGGGCTCAACAATTAACAGCATTGTCTCCTCTTCCAGAGAACCTGGGATCAACTACCAGCAACTTTATGGTAGCCCAACTCCAGTTCCAGGGGATCAGACAGACAGACAGACAGACAGAGATAAGGATGGCAGGCCTGCCTGGTCTTACTTTCTTTCTTTCTTATCCTTTTAAAATAATGTTTATTTATTTATTTATTTATTTATTTATTTATTTATTTATTTATATATGTATGTATTCATTAGATATAAGTACACTGTAGTTGTCTTCAGACAATCCAGAAGAGGGTGTCAGATACTGGAGAATCTAAATCCCTCTTATGGTCTGCATATGATGTACATAAACACAGCCTAACATATACTTCTAAAAATTTAAAGATAGGTGGAGCCACTGAAAGGGCTCAACAATTAATAGCATTGTCTCCTCTTCCAGAGAACCTGGGATCAACTAACAGCAACTATATGGTGGCCCATCTACAGTTCCAAGGGATCAGACAGTCTGACAGACAGACAGACTGACAGAGATTAGGATGGCAGGCCTGCCTGGTCTTTCTTTCTTTCTTATTCTTTTTAAAAAATGTTTATTTATTTATGTATTTATTAGATATAAGTACACTGTAGCTGTCTTCAGACACTCCAGAAGAGGGTGTCAGATTCTGGAGAATCTAAATCCCTCTTATGGTCTGCATATGATGTACATAAACACAGCCTCACATATACTACTAAAAATTTAAGGATGGGTGGGGCCACTGAAAGCGCTCAACAATTAACAGCATTGTCTCCTATTCCAGAGAACCTGGGATCAACTACCAGCACCTATATGGTGGCCCATCTCCAGTTCCAGGGGATCAGAACGACTGACAGACAGACAGACAGAGATAAGGATGGTAGGCCTGCCTGGTCTTTCTTTTTTTCTTATCCAGTTTAAATAATGTTTATTTATTTTTTATTTATTTATTTATTTATGTATTTATTAGATATAAGTACACTGTAGCTGTCTTCAGACACTCCAGAAGAGGGTGTCAGATTCTCGAGAATCTAAATCCCTCTTATGGTCTGCATATGATGTACATAAACACAGCCTCACATATACTTCTAAATATTTAAAGATGGGTAGGGCCACTGATAGGGCTCAACAATTAACAGCATTGTCTCCTCTTCCAGAGAACCTGGGATCAACTACCAGCAACTTTATGGTAGCCCAACTCCAGTTCCAGGGGATCAGACAGACAGACAGACAGACAGAGATAAGGATGGCAGGCCTGCCTGGTCTTACTTTCTTTCTTATCCTTTTTAAAAAATGTTTATTTATTTATTTATTTATTTATTTATTTATTTATTTATTATATATAAGTACACTGTAGCTGTCTTCAGTCACTCCAGTAGAGGGTGTCAGATTCTGGAGAATCTAAATCCTCTTATAATCTGAATATGATGTACATAAACACAGCCTCACATAAACTTCTAAATATTTAAAGAAGTGTGGGGCCACTGAAAGGGCTCAACAATTAACCGAATTGTCTCCTCTTCCAGAGAACCTTGGATCAACTACCAGCACAATATGGTGGCCCATCTCCAGTTCCCGGGGATCAGATAGACAGACAGACAGACAGACAGAGATATGGATGGCAGGCCTGCCTGGTCTTTCTTTCTTTCTTATACTTTTTAAAATATGTTTATTTATTTAATTATTTATTTATCTATTTATTTATTAGATATAAGTACACTGTAGCTGTCTTCAGACACTCCAGAAGAGGGTGTCAGATTCTGGAGAATCTAAATCCCTCTTATGGTCTGCATATGATGTACATAAACACAGCCTCACATATACCTCTAAATATTTAAAGATGGGTGGCGCCACTGAAAGGGCTCAAAAATTAACAGCATTATCTCCTCTTCCAGAGTACCTGGGATCAACTACCAGCAACTATATGGTGGCCCATCTCCAGTTCCAGGGGATCAGACAGACAGACATACAGACAGTGATAAGGATGGCAGGCCTGCCTGGTCTTTCTTTCTTTCTTATCCTTTTTAAAAAATATATATTTATTTATTTATTTATTTTTTTATGTATTTCTTAGATATAAGTACACTGTAGCTTTCTTTAGACACCCAGAGGAGGGTGTCAGATTCTGGAGAATGAAAATCCCTCTTATGGTCTTCATAGGATGTACATAAACACAGCCTCACATATACTGAGCTGAGGTGTCACAGGCCAACTGCTGGAATTTCTGAGTACCACCTAGATTGAGAAAAGCTATGCTGTGGTTGCTTAATTTATGTATTTTATTATTTCTATTTGTTGTTTTGTTTTGTTTTATTTGTTTTTAGAGAAGTCCTCAGTCTGTAGCTCTGGCTGACCCAGAACTGCCTACTTGTGTTAATTAGGGTTTCACAGCTGAGAACAGACACCAAGAGCAAGGTAAGGCTTAGAAAACTCTACATTCAGTGGTGGCTCAAGCTCTTAATGAGAGCACTCTGTAGGCAGAGGCAGTCAGTTTCTGAGTTCGAGGCCACCCTGGTGAAAGACAGGGCTAGGGTAGGGGCTAGGGTGAGGAAAGAAAGAAAAGAAAGAAAAGAAAGAAAAGAAAGAAAGAAAGAAGAATAAAAAGTTTTTATAAAAGTTTTATAAAAAGTGATAAAGTTTTTAAAAATTAAAAAAAAAAATACCAGATCACCATCACACAGCATTGGCTGTCTTCAGGTGTATCCTTTCAGCCTCCAAAACAAAAAACAATGGCTGGCTGTCTTCAGGTATATCCTATTCTCGAGTCTTATTTCCAACATTAGAGCTGGGCTGAGCTGCCTCATTATGTAATTGCAAACCTTCCTTGGTTTGTCTTTTCCATTTCTAAGACTAACAGGCCTTTTTCTATTTATTGAATATGCTCATGACTGTCCTTTAGATATAGTAAATATAACTGTTGCTTATAAAACTTGTTTTCTAGGAATTTTTAAAGGGCAATGGCAGAGTTTATTTATAAAAAAATATTTTGCATTTATTTATTTGTGTGAGTGATGAAGCTCAGGTCTTCAAACTCGTCAGGAGGTATGATTACCTCCCCTCTCTCTCAACCCCTCTCTCTCCTCTCTCAATGATTGTGTAAGAATGTTTTGCATGTGTATGCTGTGCCCACAGACTCCAGAACAGAGTATTAGATCCCCTGGAACTGGAGATGGGCCACCATATATAATACTGGTAATTGAGCCCAGGTTCTCTGGAAGAGGAGACAATGCTCTTAATTGTTGAGCCCTCTCTGTAGCCACATCTTTCTTTCTTTTTTTTTTTCAGTATATGTGAGGCTGTGTTTATATACATCATATGCAGACAATAAGAATGATTTAGATTCTTCAGAATCTGACACCCTCTTCTGGACTGTCTGAAGATAGCTACAGCATACTTAAATATAATAAATAAATAAATCTTTAAAAAGAAAAGGAAAAGTAAAAAAGAAAGAACAGGCCTGCCATATGCATGTTCATAGAGGAAAATGAAGAGACCCCAATCTAACCTCAGCAGGGTGCTTCCTTCTGGATGGTAGCTCACAGTTTCATCCCAGCAAGACAGGCAAATCACTGAGTTCAAGGACAGTAAGGTTCAGGACAGCCAAGGTTAGGAAGGAAAAGGGTCTATGTTGAGAATACAAACCGACAAAACAACAACTAGGAAAACGAAGTGACAGTGTAACTTGGGGTAGGGTACCAACAAGAGAAAGCTTTCTGTTACCACTTACAAACACCAGTAGGCTTGCACCCTTCTGCCCAGGTCCCTGCCTTCCTTTCTAGGAATTCTAAGGAAGCTAGGGGGTGGGGGAATCCAGATTAACTTTTTAAAAACAAAGACTTGGTCTTTGATGTCTATAGGAAGCCCTTCTCAGTGCCTTTAACTACCACTGAACTTTCAGGGCTGTGACTCAACTGTAACAAGGAACAGAGCTAAGAACCTGCAGCCTTTGAAAACAACTATTTTTTTAAAGTGGGGGACACAAATCAGCAGTAGAACCCCTCAGGTTCAGCCATAATACTTGTTAGGGAAAGAGCCTCAATGTCCGGACCTGAGGTCTCATGGGTGAACTGCTTCAAGCTCTGAGTATCATTGAAAGAAAGAAAAGATATCATGTGGTTGCTTAATTTATTTATTTTATTATTTCTATTTTTTGCTTTCTTTTGTTTTGTTTTAGAAAAGGCCTCAGTCTGTAGCTATGGCTGACCTAGGACAGACTACATGTGTTAATTAGGGTTTCACAGCTGAGAAACAGACCATACCTATGTAAGACTTAGAAAACCCAACAGTCAGTGGTGGCTCGAGCTCTTAATGAGAGCACTCTGGAGGCAGAGGCAGTCAGTTTCTGAGTTCGAGGCCAGCCAGGTTAAAGACAGGGATAGGCAGGGCTAGGCAAGGCAGGGCTGGGCTAGGCTAGGCTAGGCAAGGGGCTGGGCTAGTCAAGGCAAGGGACTAGGCTAGGCTACTCAAGGGGCTAGGCAAGACAGACAGACAGAGAGAAAGACAGACAAGGATGGCAGGCCTGCCTGGTTTTTCTTTCTTTCTTATCCCTTTTAAAAAATGTTTATTTATTTATTTATTTATTTATTTATTTATTTATTTATTTATGTATTTATTAGATAAAAGTACACTGTAGCTGTCTTCAGACACTCCAGAATAGGGTGTCAGATTCTGGAGAATCTATATCCCTCTTATGGTCTGCATATGATGTACATAAACACAGCCTCACATTTACTTCTAAAAATTTAAAGATGTGTGGGGCCAATGAAAGGGATCAACAATTAACAACATTGTCTCCTCTTATAGAGAACCTGGGATCAACTACCAGCAACTATATGGTGGCCCATCTCCAGTTCCAGGGGATCAGACAGACAGACAGACATACAGACAGATAGAGTTAAGAATGGCAGGCCTACCTGGTCTTTCATTCTTTCTTATCCTTTTTAAAAAAATGTTTATTAATTTAAGTATGTATTTATTAGATTTAAGTACATTGTAGCTGTCTTCAAACACTCCCGAAGAGGGTGTCAGATTCTGGAGAATCTATATCCCTCTTATGGTCTGCATATGATGTACATGTACACAGCCTCACATATACTTCTAAAAATTTAAAGATGGGTGGGGCCAC
The DNA here is from genome assembly GCF_978045245.1 of Mus caroli. Taxonomy (NCBI): domain Eukaryota; kingdom Metazoa; phylum Chordata; class Mammalia; order Rodentia; family Muridae; genus Mus; species Mus caroli. The sequence continues at coordinate 628,066 of NW_028227285.1, read as the reverse complement.
TGAAAGGGCTCAACAATTAACAGCACTGACTCATCTTCCAGACAACCTGGGATTGAAAGAAGAAAAGCTGAACTCTCCATGAACTCTCCAACTCAGAGTTCTCTTACCCCTCCCATCTAGAGGTTGTTCCCGGAACACACCTGAACTTTTTACCTCAGAGTACATTCTTGAACTCTTCACCCCAGAGTCCGACCCCTCCCAAGTGAGAACGGTTCCAGGAGCATTTCTGAGATAAGGGTCTCCTGGAGCGAACTCAGTCCAACCCCTCCTAACTGAAGACTGTTCCAAGAACATTTTTGAGATAGGGGCCTCCTGGTACTACCCCAGAATGTTCCAATAGATCGAGTACATTGCCAAAATATAGGACACGACCCCTTGGTTATGTAAAGCTCCTTGGCAGAACACCTTGGTGACGTAAAACTTGTACTTTTCTCCTTACCCTTCTCCTATAAAAGCCTGTGACAAGTCTGGGCCAATTGCCGAATCTCCTCTGCACCTTGCTGGCTGCATGAGTTTCGACCCCAGATATCTGGTATATGTGCTTTTTGTGTGCTTTCTTGTCGTTGCTGTATTAAATCTTACTCTCTATACATCTTAAGTTCGGTCTCAGTGTCTTCTTGGGTGCGCGGCTGACCCGAGGCTTGAGTAAGTGCCTCCCTTTGGGAGTCCTGGAGTCTTTCATTTGGTGCGTTGGCCGGGAATCAGCACGACCACCCAGAAGTCCTGGACCCACTCAGAAGTAAGATTTACTGTTTTGTTTGGTCTGGTGTCTGTGTTCTGTTTCTGGAGACCAGGAGAGTCTCAATCTGTGGGCCTTGGAGAGGCCATCTGAATCTGTATCTGGTGCGATCGCAGTTCTGGTTTTGCGTGACGCTCTGTGCTCAGTACGAGCACCAGAGACCGTGCTCCGGGAGCTGGAGACCAGGCAGGTCTCAATAGAGAGCGCGGGGTGGGTAGAGATAGACGTGTCTGGTGCCCACCGTCCGATCGCCCTGGGGGACGCCCCAGGAAGACAAGGGGAGGGCCAAGGACGCTTGGCGGACCCCTCTGAAGGCCGAGAGACCATCACTTTGGTGGAAGGTCTAAGCCGGCCGGCCTTGGAAAGGCCATCTGATTCTGTAAGTTGCCTGTGGGCGACGCGAGGTCGCCGCCGTTTTTGGTTTTTTCTTTTTGTCTCAAGTCTTGTGTCTGCTCTTGTTGTGTTTGCTATTATTCTAGAAATGGGACAATCTGCTGGGTGTGTAAGTGTGGAACTGCTGCATTTGTGTATTCTGAGATTGTGGGTTTATTCTGGCAGTGGCTGTGAGAGGACGGCTGTCTATGGCCTCACAGTCTGCACCCCAAAAAGATGTTTCAAGGGAGACCCTGGAAGGAGTGCCCAGGGTACAGAACAGTCAAAAAGACCTGGCTGTTGCCTGGCAGAGTGAAGGAGAGAGAGAGAGTGTTCTCTCTGCCAGAGCGGGAGTGGATGTGGAATCCCACCCCTATCAGGAAAAAGAGTCAATGTGGAATCCGACCCCGTCAGAAAGTGGCGTTTGGCTGGTTGTGTTTTGGTCACGTGACAGACTGTGTGTGTGTGTGTGTGTGTTAACCCTTTGCCGACTGTAGACTTGGACTGACATCAGGACAGAATTTGTCAGCAATGGTTTTAAAAAAAGGAAAAAAAGAGAAAAAAAAACCACCAGGCCGGTCCTCCCCAGGCTGCTCAAAAGAGCTCTGAAATCCAGAGCTGCAGCAGTGGTGCTGAGGTTCTGAGTTCTGCAGACACAGCAGCAACGGAGGCTGTCTGTGCCCTGCGAGTGAGTTGTAAAATGCTGATAGTAAGTGCGGCGGCCTGTCAGACCCGCCTGGCGCCCCGGAATAGCCGTGAAGCCTGCCACAGCTGGGGAGGGGCCAACTGTGGCCGCCGTCCCTCCTTTGGCTTCCCCCTGGAGTCTGCCCGCACTCCCTTGTGTCTGCGCGCCCGCCGTGGGGCACACAGAGAAGTTCCCCCGCCCTGCCGCGCAGGCGCCTTGCGTTTCCAAAGCTCGGGAGGCCGCCGTTGCCTCTGGCCAAGAGAGCTCCGTGGATGCCTGTGTGTGGGGTGGCGGACGCCGCCGCCTCCGGGGGCTCAAGCCATGCCGGAAAACAAGTGGTTAAATTCCCCCTCCCTGCCAGTGTTTGTTTGCCACTCCCACATTTCGCCGTGGCGCGGCGGAGACTCGGCGCTTGGCTCCTCCCTGTCCATTCGCCGTTACTGAGAAAATCCTGGTTAGTTTCTTTCCCTCCGCTGACTAGTATGCTTGAGTTCAGCGGGTTGCCGCGTCTGATCTGAGGACGCCACAAGGTTCCCTGGTTGCTTCTCATTTCCCTGTCCCCTGTATCCTGTCTCTTGTTAACTGTTAACAGAAAAAATTGTGTTCATTTTGAGATATCAGTGTGCAGCCAGATGTAAGAGCTGCACCCCCTTCTCTGCCCCGTGTGTTTTCTCTTCTCAGGCATCGCCCTGAGCTGCTAGCAGTGAATCTGTTTTAAGCTCCGGTGAGGGAGATATACAAGGTAAGGAGCACCTACGAGTCTAACTGCCAGGCTCTGATGAAGGATAGAGGTCTGCAAAGAAGAACTGAGAGCAAAGCTTCAGCAGACTCAAAAGAAATAGGTTAACAGTAAAAAGAGGTAAACTATGAAAAAAGTTAAGTGACAGAATATAGATGTAATAATTAGATAACATTCAAAGTAAGCAAAGACAAGAAAGAGATATATATAGATAGAAAGAGAGACATTATATGAGATCTCCATTGCAGTTAAGAAATAGGAGCAAAGAGAGATAAATGACAAAGACTAGAACCTAGCAAAGTGACACTTGCTAATAATACTAGCACTTAGAGATGATCTGTAAGAAATAAGGAGCCAGAAAATTTTCTAAAAAAGATAAGAGAAATGAAATGCTGGTCACAAACGTCAGGGAAACTAGAAAACTTAGTACCTGGCAACAAGAAAAAAGAAAGCTTTTGGCTAAAGATCAGAGTGTTTGCTGTTGAAAAAGAAGAGCACTGGGTGAGAGACTGTCCTAACAAAAAGAAGAGGAGCCCCCCCCCTCAAGACAAAACCCTTCACCTGTTCGTGGCTATAAGTAAAGAGACTGGTGGCCTACCTGTTGATGCAGCTAAAAAGAGACTGTGTTTTCATATTCCTCCACTGACCAATGCAAAGCAAGTTTAAAAGGTCCCTGGACACTACAGGTCTTTGCAAACTGTGGATTCCAGGTTTTGCTGCATTAAAAAGATAAACAGCCCTTCGTATAAGAAATAAAGAACAACCTTGGATGGCCTTAGATGCTATTGAGACTGCCCTAATGTTGTCCCCAACTTTGGGACTCCTAAATGTGACTGAGAACAAAAGTATTGCCAAAGAGGTTCTTACTCAGAAATTGGGACCCTAAAAGACCAGTGGCACTTGGAAAAATTAGACCTGGTGACTGAAGGATGGCCTGCTTGTCTGCACATAATGGCTTTTGGTCAGGGACACATGATCCAATTGTTTCCCTGACTGATGGACACATTATTAGAGCTTTTTGTTGACAGAACAAGTGACCTTCACTTCCCCTGCTAACCTGCTGAGTCTTCACCTACTCATCACTGCTCTGACATTCTAGCAGAAGGAACTTTGGCTCAGAAGGCTGAACTCCTGGCGCTAACCCAAGCCCTGCGGTTGGCTGAAGGCAGAGACATCAAAGACAAAGAAGAAATTCTGGCCCTCCTAGAAGCTCCTGAATGAACTGGGTGAGTTGGGGTATCGGGTATCGGCTAAGAAAGCTCAGTTACCGAGGTGCCAAAACGACGGAAAGCAGTGGCTCACCGAAGCTAAGAAAAAAGACTGTGATGCTGATCCCAACCCCCACCACCCCGCGCCAAGTACGTGAGTTTCTGGGGACGGTGGGCTTTTGCAGACTCTGGACTAAAGAAAAAGTCCCATTCACCTGGACTGAGAAACACCAAAAAGCCTTTGACAGCATAAAGGCAGCCCTGCTTGCAGCCCCCGCTCTGGCTTTGCCAGATTTGACTAAGCCTTTTACCTTATATGTTGATGAGCTGCAATGGCCCTGCTTGTTAAAGACCCTGACAAGCTTACCCTGGGTCAGCATGTGACTATACCCACTACCAGAATTTGTTGCTGAATGATTGAGTAACTTTTGCTCCACCTGCCATCCTCAATCCTGCCACCTCCCCTTGGCGGATGACTCCACTCCTGTACATCAATGTGCTGATGAAACTGGAACAAGGAGAGATCTGACTGATCAGCCTTGGTGTGCCTGCCTGGTACACGGATGGCAGCAGCTTTGTCACAGGAGCAGCAGTAGCAGATGGAAAGCAGCTCATATCCATGGGGCCACCTACCAACAGAGGGGGCTACTTACCTCAGCAGGTAAAGATCAAATCAGCCTTGGCCTGAAAGTTTAAACTGGTACACGGATGGCAGTGGCCTCATGGTTAAAGGTAAGCGGAAGGCGGGGACAGCAGTGCAGCAGTGGACAAAAAGCAGGTGATCTAGGCCAGCAGCCTCCCTAAAGGGACTTCAGCCCAGAAAGCTGAACTTGTGGTTTTGATACAAGCTTTATAAATGACACTGACAGCAGGTATGCTTTTGCCACTGTATGGAACAATACAAACAAAGAAAGCTGTTGACATTTGCAGAAGACGTTCTCAATATGGATAAATGAGACTGCTCACATAGTCATCAAGAAGATTATTAAAGAAAATTTTTCCAAGGTTCAGAGTGCCAAAGGCAATAGTGTCAGATAATGGCCCTGCTTTGTTGCCCAGGTAAGTCAGGGTGTGGCCAAGCATTTAGAGGTCAAATAAAAATTACATTGTGTGTATAGACCTCAGAGCTCAGGATAGATAAAAATTAGTCTAAAACTCTAAGACAGACCTTGATAAAATTAATCGTGGAGACTGGCATGGACTTGGTGTTCCTTCCCTATGCCCTATTTCTTGATTCAGTTTTACTCTGTTTAAGATCCTTTATGAGACTCCTATGCCCATCACTGTCTTAACCTATGTTGTTAAACTAGCTATTGAGACTGACGGTAAAGACTGGGTGACCCTCCTTCCCTTTGTGCTTCTCAGAGTCCGAAACACACCTGGATGTTTCGGTCTTACTTCTTATGAAATTCTACATGGGGGACCGCCCCCCCTTGACTAAGTCTAGCAGGATATTGGATCCCTGTGTTGACTCTTTCTACACCCTGCTCTGTTGCCCAGCTCCAGCAAACAGACCCAACGACTAAAAAGAAAAAGATGGGGAGCCCCGAGGATGACCTAATTGGAATCCCATTCCCAGATCACAGCAGCGAGCTCCTGAGCTGCCTAAACGAGCAGCGCCAGCTGGGTCATCTGTGCGACCTCACCATCAGGACACAGGGTTTTGAGTACCAAACCCACAGGGCTGTGCTGGCTGCCTGTAGCCACTACTTCAAGAGGCTCTTTACAGAAGAGAGAGAGAGAACAGTAATAAAAACAGAGAGTGTTGAAACGGCTTCTGGGGGAGCAAAAGCCAGTGTGTGTGAGCTGAACTTTGTAGGGCCGGAGGCCCTAAGTGCCCTGCTCGAGTTTGCTTACACAGCCACACTGACCACCAGCAACGCCAATGTGCCGGCTGTACTCCAAGCTGCTCGGCTACTGGAAATCCCATGTGTCGTCACTACTTGCTTGGAGATTTTGCAAGGCAGTGGACTGGAAGCCCCCAGCCCAGATAAAGATGACTGTGAGTGAGCCCGACAGTACCTGGAGGCTTTTGCCACTGCCACCCCCACAGCCTCAACCTCAAAAATGCTCAACCCACCAGGCTACGGGCTGGCCCAGAGTAACGAACCTCCACTAGCATCAGAAGAGCTGGGCTCAGATGAAGATCTCATTGACCCTGACCTGAGGGCTTACCTAAGTTCGCTGCACCAGGATGCCCTGACACCAGGCCTAAATGACCAAAACAAGCTAGTGCCTAAACGCCTTTCACAGATGCCCCAAGAGTGCCCAGTCTGTCACAAGATAATCCACGGGGCAGGCAAACTGCCTCGGCACATAAGGACCCACAATGGTGAAAAGCCTTTTGCCTGTGAGGTCTGCGGTATCCGCTTCACCAGGAATGATAAGCTGAAGATCCACATGCGAGAGCACACAGGAGAGCGACCCTACTCATGCCCCCACTGTCCAGCCCGCTTCCTGCATAACTACGACCTCAAAAACCATATGCATCTGCACACAGGGGGCCGGCTCTATGAATGCCACCTGTGCCACAAGGCCTACGCTAAGGAAGGCCATCTACAGCGCCATCTAAAAAATCAGAACTACCACAAAAATAATGTGGCCATCTCATCCCCTGCTGGACACGACCTCCCCAATGGCCACATAGACTAAGAGCTTTCTTAAGTTTTAGAACTAATCCTAATATGACTCAATCCTGTTGGTTATGTACAGCTATGGATGTTGATCTTAGAACTATAAAACGGTCTATTTTTGACTTCCCTGTCCAAAGTGATGTTACAAAACAGAAAGAGATTGGACTCTGTGGAGGGGGATAAATGCAGGACTCGCTCTAAGATTAGAGCTATTCACTAAAAGAAGGGGGGAATGAAAGAAGAAAAGCTGAACTCTCCATGAACTCTCCAACTCAGAGTTCTCTTACCCCTCCCATCTAGAGGTTGTTCCCGGAACACACCTGAACTTTTTACCTCAGAGTACATTCTTGAACTCTTCACCCCAGAGTCCGACCCCTCCCAAGTGAGAACGGTTCCAGGAGCATTTCTGAGATAAGGGTCTCCTGGAGCGAACTCAGTCCAACCCCTCCTAACTGAAGACTGTTCCAAGAACATTTTTGAGATAGGGGCCTCCTGGTACTACCCCAGAATGTTCCAATAGATCGAGTACATTGCCAAAATATAGGACACGACCCCTTGGTTATGTAAAGCTCCTTGGCAGAACACCTTGGTGACGTAAAACTTGTACTTTTCTCCTTACCCTTCTCCTATAAAAGCCTGTGACAAGTCTGGGCCAATTGCCGAATCTCCTCTGCACCTTGCTGGCTGCATGAGTTTCGACCCCAGATATCTGGTATATGTGCTTTTTGTGTGCTTTCTTGTCGTTGCTGTATTAAATCTTACTCTCTATACATCTTAAGTTCAGTCTCAGTGTCTTCTTGGGTGCGCGGCTGACCCGAGGCTTGAGTAAGTGCCTCCCTTTGGGAGTCCTGGAGTCTTTCACTACCAGCAACAAAATGGTGGCCCATCTCCAGTTCCAGGAGATCAGACAGACAGACAAACAGAGAGACAGACAGACAGACAAAGATAAGGATGGCAGCCCTGCCTGGTCTTTCTTTCTTTCTTATCCTTTTTAAAAAATGTTTATTTATTTATTTATTTATTTATTTATTAGATATAAGTACACTGTAGCTATCTTCAGATACTCCAAAAGAGGGTGTCAGATTCTGGAGAATCTAAATCCCTCTTATGGTCTGCATATGATGTACATAAACACAGCCTCACATATACTTCTAAAAATTTAAAGATGGGTGGGGCCACAGAAAGGGATCAACAATTAACAGCATTGTCTCCTCTTCCAGAGAACCTTGGATAAACTACCAGCAACTATATGGTGGCCCATCTCCAGTTCCAGGGTATCAGACAGACAGACAGACAGACAGAGATAAGAATGGAGGCCTGCCTGGTCTTTCTTTCTTTCTTATACTTTAAAAAAAATGTTTATTTATTTATTTATTTATTTATTTATTTATTTATTTATGTATTTATTACATATAAGTACACTGTAGCTGTCTTCAGACACTCCAGAAGAGGGTGCCAGATTCTGGAGAATCTAAATCCCTCTTATGGTCTGCATATGATGTACATAAACACAGCCTCACATATACTTCTAAAAATTTAAAGATGTGTGGGGGCACTGAAAGGGCTCAAAAATTAACAGCATTGTCTCCTCTAACAGAGAACCTGGGATCAACTACCAGCAACTATATGGTGGCCCATCTCCAGTTCCAGGGGATCAGGAAGACAAAGAGACAGACAGACAAGGGTGGCAGTCCTACCTGGTTTTTCTTTCTTTCTTATCCTTTTTAAAAAATGTTTATTTATTTATTTATGTATTTATAAGATATAAGTACACTGTAGCTGTCTTCAGATACTCCAGAAGAGGGTGTCAGATTCTGGAGAATATAAATCCCTCTTATGGTCTGCATATGATTGACATAAACACAGATTCACATACACTTCTAAAAATTTAAGATGGGTGGGGCCACTGAAAGGGCTCAACAATTAACAGCATTGTCTCTTCTTCCAGAAAACCTGGGATCAACTACCAGCAACTATATGGTGGCCCATCTCCAGTTCCAGGGGATCAGACAGACAGACAGACAGACAGAGATAAGGAGGGCAGGCCTGCCTGGTTTTTCTTTCTTTCTTATCCTTTTAAAATAATGTTTATTTATTTATTTATTTATTTATTTATTTATTTATGTATTTATTAGATATAAGTACACTGTAGTTGTCTTCAGACACTCCAGAAGAGGGTGTCAGATTCTGGAGAATCTAAATTCCTCTTATGGTCTGCATATGATGTACATAAACACAGCCTAACATATACTTCTAAAAATTTAAAGATAGGTGGAGCCACTGAAAGGGCTCAACAATTAACAGCATTGTCTCTTCTTCCAGAGAACCTGGGATCAACTAACAGCAACTATATAGTGGCCCATCTCCAGTTCCAATGGATCAGACAGACAGACAGACTGACAGAGATAAGGATGGAGGCCTGCCTGGTCTTTCTTTCTTTCTTATACTTTTAAAAAATGTTTATTAATTTAAGTATGTATTTATTAGATATAAGTACACTTTAGCTGTCTTCAGACACTCTAGAAGAGGGTGTCATCTTCTGGGTAATCTAAATCCCTCTTATGGTCTGCATATGATGTACATAAACACAGCCTCACATATACTTCTAAAAATTTAAAGAAGTGTGGGCCCACTGAAAGGGCTCAACAATTAACAGCATTGTCTCCTCTTCCAGAGATATTTGGATCAACTACAAGCAACTATATGGTGGCCCATCTCAAGTTCCAGGGGATAAGACAGACAGACAGACAGACAGACAGAGATAAGGATGGCAGGCCTGCCTGATTTTTCTTTCTTTCTTATCCTTTTTAAAGAATGTTCATTTATTTATTTATTTATTCATTTATTTATTTATTTATTTATTTATGTATTTATTAGATATAAGTACACTGTAGCTGTCTTCAGACTCTCCAGAAGAGGGTGTCAGATTCTGGAGAATCAATATCCCTCTTATGGTCTGCATATGATGTACATGAACACAGCCTCACATATACTTCTAAAAATTTAAAGATGGTTGGGGCCACTGAAAGGGCTCAACAATTAACAGCATTGTCTCCTCTACCAGAGAACCTGGGATCAACTACCAGGAACTATATGGTGGCCCATCTCCAGTTCCAGGGGATCAGACAGACAGACAGACATACAGACAGATAGAGTTAAGGATGGAAGGCCTACCTGGTCTTTCATTCTTTCTTATCCTTTTTAAAAAATGTTTATTAATTTAAGTATGTATTTATTAGATATAAGAACACTGTAGCTCTCTTCAAACACTCCCGAAGAGGGTGTCAGATTCTGGAGAATCTATATCCCTCTTATGGTCTGCATATGATGTACATGAACACAGCCTCACATATACTTCTAAAAATTTATAGATGCGTGGGGCCACTGAAAGGGCTCAACAATTAACAGCACTGACTCCTCTTCCAGAGAACATGGGATCAACTACCAGCATTTATATGGTGGCCCATCTCTAGTTCCAGGGGAACAGACAGACAGACAGACAGACAAGGATGGCAGGCTTGCCTGGTCTCTCTTTCTTTATTATCCTTTTTTAAAAATGTTTATTTGTTTATTTATGAATTTATTAGATATAAGTACACTGTAGCAGTCTTCAGACACTCTAGAAGAGTGTGTCATCTTCTGGAGAATCTAAATCCCTCTTATGGTCTGCATATGATGTACATAAACACAGCCTCACATATACTTCTAAAAATTTAAAGATGGGTGAGCCCACTGAAAGGACTCAACAATTAACAGCATTGTCTCTTCTTCCAGAGAACGTGGGATAAACTACCAGCAACTATATGGTGGCCCATTTCAAGTTCCAGGGGATAAGACAGACATACAGACAGACAGAGATAAGGATGGCAGGCCTGCCTGATTTTTCTTTCTTTCTTATCCTTTTTAAAAAATGTTTATTTATTTATTTATTTATTCATTTATTTATTTATTTATTTATTTATTTATTTATTAGATATAAGTACACTGTAGCTGTCTTCAGGCACTCCAGAAGAGGGTGTCAGATTCTGGAGAATCTATATCCCTCCTATGGTCTGCATATGATGTACATGAACACAGCCTCACATATACTTCTAAAAATTTAAAGATGGGTGGGGCCACTGAAAGGGCTCAACAATTAACAGCATTGTCTCCTCTTCCAGAGAACCTGGAATCAACTACCATCAACTATATGGTGGCTCATCTCCAGTTCCAGGGTATCTGACAGATAGACAGACAGACAGACAGACAGACATGGTGGCAGGTCTGCCTGGTCTTTCTTTCTTTCTTATACTTTTTAAAAAATGTTTATTTATTTATTTATGTATTTATTAGATATAAGTACACTGAAGCTGTCTTCAGACACTCTAGAAGAGGGTGTCATATTCTGGAGAATCTAAATCCCTCTTATGGTCTGCATATGATGTACATAAACACGGCCTCACATATACTTCTAAAAATTTAAAGATGTGTGGGCCCACTGAAAGGGCTCAACAATTAAAAGCATTGTCTCCTTTTCCAGAGAACCTGGGATCAACTACAAGCAACTCTATGGTGGCCCATCTCCAGTTCCAGAGGATCAGACAGACAGACAGACAGAGATAAGGATGGCAGTCCTGCCTGGTCTTTCTTCCTTTCTTATCCTTTTTAAAAAATGTTTGTTTGTTTATTTATTTATTTATTTATTTATTTATTTATTAGATATAAGTACACTGTAGCTATCTTCAGACACTCCAGAAGAGGGTGTCAGATTCTGGAGTATCGATATCCCTCTTATGGTCTGCATATGATGTACATAAACACAGCCTCACATATACTTCTAAAAATTAAAATATGTGTGGGGCCACTTAAAGGTCTCAACAATTAACAGCATTGTCAACTCTACCAGAGATCCCGGGATCAACTACCAGCAACTATATGGTGGCCCATCTCCAGTTCCAGGTGATCAGACAGACAGACAGACAGACAAGGATAATGATGGCAGGCCTACCTGGTCTTTCTTTCTTTCTTATCCTTTTTAAAAAATGTTTATTCATATATTTATGTATTTATTAGATATAAGTACAATGTAGCTGTCTTCAAACAATCAAGAAGAGGGTGTCAGATTCTGGAGAATCTAAATCCCTCTTATGGTCTGCATATGATGTACATAAACACAGCATCAACTTTACTTCTAAAAATTTAAAGATGGGTGGGGCCACTGAAATGGCTCAACAATTAACAGCATTGTCTCCTCTTCCAGAGAGCCTGGGATCAACTTCCAGCAACTATATGGTGGCCCATCTCCAGTTCCAGGGTATCAAACAGACAGACAGACAGACAGAGTTAAGGATGGAGGCCTGCCTGGTCTTTCTTTCTTTCTTATCCTTTTTAAAAATATTTATTTTTTATATATGTATTTATTAGATATAAGTAAACTGTATCTGTTTCAGACACTCCAGAAGAGGTTGTCAGATTCTGGAGAATCTAAATCCCTGTTATGTTCTGAATATGATGTACATAAACACAGCCTCACATATACTTTTAAATATTTAAAGAAGTGTGGGGCCACTGAAAGGGCTCAACAATTAACAGCATTGTCTCCTCTTCCAGAGAACCTGGGATCAACTACCAGCTCCTACAAGGTGGCCCATCTCCAGTTCCAGGGGATCAGACAGACAGACAGACAGACAGAGATAATGATGGCAGGCCTGCCTGGTCTTTCTTTCTTTCTTATCCTTTTTAAAAAATATTTATTTATTTATTTATTTATTTATTTATTTATTTATTTATTTCTTAGATATAAGTACACTGTAGCTGTCTTCAGACACTCCAGAGGAGGGTTTCAGATTCTGGAGAATGTAAATCCCTCTTATGGTCTGCATATGATGTACATAAACACAGCCTCACATATACTGAGGTGAGGTGTCAAAGGCCAACTGCTGGAATTTCTGAGTACCACCTAGAGAGAGAAAAGCTATGCTGTGGTTTCTTAATTTATGTATTTTATTATTTCTATTTGTTGTTTTGTTTTGTTTTATTTGTTTTTAGAGAAGTCCTCAGTCTGTAGCTCTGGCTGACCCAGGACTGCCTACTTGTGTTAATTGGGGTTTCACAGCTGAGAACAGACACCAAGAGCAAGGTAAGGCTTAGAAAACCCTACATTCAGTGGTGGCTCAAGCTCTTAATGAGAGCACTCTGTAGGTAGAGGCAGTCAGTTTCTGAGTTCGAGGCCACCCTGGTGAAAGACAGGGCTAGGGTAGGGGCTAGGGTGAGGAAAGAAAGAAAGAAAAAGTTTTTATAAAAGTTTTATAAAAAGTGTTAAAGTTTTTAAAAATTAAAAAAAAAATACCAGATCACCATCACACAGCATTGGCTGTCTTCAGGTGTATCCTTTCAGCCTCCAAAACAAAAAACAATGGCTGGCTGTCTTCAGGTGTATCCTATTCTCGAGTCTTATTTCCAACCTTAGAGCTGGGCTGAGCTGCCTCATTATGTAATTGCAAAACTTCCTTGGTTTGTCTTTTCCATTTCTAAGACTAACAGGCCTTTTTCTATTTATTGAATATGCTCATGACTGTCCTTTAGATATAGTAAATATAACTTTTGCTTATAAAACTTGTTTTCTAGGAATTTTTAAAGGGCAATGGCAGAGTTTATTTATAAAAAAATATTTTGCATTTATTTATTTGTGTGAGTGATGAAGCTCAGGTCTTCAAACTCGTCAGGAGGTATGATTACCTCCCCTCTCTCTCAACCCCTCTCTCTCCTCTCTCAATGATTGTGTAAGAATGTTTTGCATGTGTATGCTGTGCCCACAGACTCCAGAACAGAGTATTAGATCCCCTGGAACTGGAGATGGGCCACCATATATAATACTGGTAATTGAGCCCAGGTTCTCTGGAAGAGGAGACAATGCTCTTAATTGTTGAGCCCTCTCTGTAGCCACATCTTTCTTTTTTTTTTTTTGAGTATATGTGAGGCTGTGTTTATATACATCATATGCAGACAATAAGAATGATTTAGATTCTTCAGAATCTGACACCCTCTTCTGGACTGTCTGAAGATAGCTACAGCATACTTAAATATAATAAATAAATAAATCTTTAAAAAGAAAAGGAAAAGTAAAAAAGAAAGATCAGGCCTGCCATATGCATGTTCATAGAGGAAAATGATGAGACCCCAATCTAACCTCAGCAGGGTGCTTCCTTCTGGATGGTAGCTCACAGTTTCATCCCAGCAAGACAGGCAAATCACTGAGTTCAAGGACAGTAAGGTTCAGGACAGCCAAGGTTAGGAAGGAAAAGGGTCTATGTTGAGAATACAAACCGACAAAACAACAACTAGGAAAAAGAAGTGACAGTTTAACTTGGGGTAGGGTACCAACAAGAGAAAGCTTTCTGTTACCACTTACAAACACCAGTAGGCTTGGACCCTTCTGCCCAGGTCCCTGCCTTCCTTTCTAGGAATTCTAAGGATGCCAGGGGGTGGGGGAATCCAGATTAACTTTTTAAAAACAAAGACTTGGTCTTTGATGTCTATAGGAAGCCCTTCTCAGTGCCTTTAACTACCACTGAACTTTCAGGGCTGTGACTCAACTGTAACAAGGAACAGGGCTAAGAACCTGCAGCCTTTGAAAACAACTATTTTTTTAAAGTGGGGGACCCAAATCAGCAGTAGAACCCCTCAGGTTCAGCCATAATACATGTTAGGGAAAGAGCCTCAATGTCCGGAGCTGAGGTCTCATGGGTGAACTGCTTCAAGCTCTGAGTATCATTGAAAGAAAGAAAAGATATCATGTGGTTGCTTAATTTATTTATTTTATTATTTCTATTTTTTGTTTTCTTTTGTTTTGTTTTAGAAAACGCCTCAGTCTGTAGCTATGGCTGACCTAGGACAGACTACACGTGTTAATTAGGGTTTCACAGCTGAGAAGCAGACCATACCTATGTAAGACTTAGAAAACACAACAATCAGTGGTGGCTCAAGGTCTTAATGAGAGCACTCTGGAGGCAGAGGCAGTCAGTTTTTGAGATCGAGGCCAGCCTGGTTAAAGACAGGGATAGGCAGGGCTAGGCAAGGCAGGGCTGGGCTAGGCTAGGCTAGGCAAGGGGCTGGGCTAGTCAAGGCAAGGGACTAGGCTAGGCTACTCAAGGGGCTAGGCAAGACAGACAGACAGAGAGAAAGACAGACAAGGATGGCAGGCCTGCCTGGTTTTTCTTTCTTTCTTATCCCTTTTAAAAAATGTTTATTTATTTATTTATTTATTTATTTATTTATTTATTTATGTATTTATTAGATATAAGTACACTGTAGCTGTCTTCAGACACTCCAGAAGAGGGTGTCAGATTCTGGAGAATCTATATCCCTCTTATGGTCTGCATATGATGTACATAAACACAGCCTCACATTTACTTCTAAAAATTTAAACATGTGTGGGGCCAATGAAAGGGATCAACAATTAACAGCATTGTCTCCTCTTATAGATAACCTGGGATCAACTACCAGCAACTATATGGTGGCCCATCTCCAGTTCCAGGGGATCAGACAGACAGACAGACATACAGACAGATAGAGTTAAGGATGGCAGGCCTACCTGGTCTTTCATTCTTTCTTATCTTTTTTAAAAATGTTTATTAATTTAAGTATGTATTTATTAGATTTAAGTACACTGTAGCTGTCTTCAAACACTACCGAAGAGGGTGTCAGATTCTGGAGAATCTATATCCCTCTTATGGTCTGCATATGATGTACATGAACACAGCCTCACATATACTTCTAAAAATTTAAAGATGGGTGGGGCCACTGAAAGGGCTCAACAATTAACAGCATTGTCTCCTCTTCCAGAGTACCTGGGATCAACTACAAGCAACTCTATGGTGGCCCATCTCCAGGTCCAGAGGATCAGACAGACAGACAGACAGAGATAAGGATGGCAGGCCTGCCTGGTCTTTCTTTCTTTCTTATCTTTTTAAAAAAATGTTTATTTCTTTATTTATGTATTTATTAGATATAAGTACACTGTATCCGTCATAGACACTCCAAAAGACGGTGTCAGATTCTGGAGAATATAAATCCCTCTTTAATGGTGTGAATATGATGTACATATACACAGCATCACTTTTACTTCTAGAAATTATAAAGATGGGTGGGGCCACTGAAAGGGCTGAACAATTAACAGCATTGTCTCCTCTTCAGAAGACCTGGGATCAACTACCAGCAACAAAATGGTGGCCCATCTCCAGTTCCAGGAGATCAGACAGACAGACAAACAGAGAGACAGACAGACAGACAAAGATAAGGATGGCAGCCCTGCCTGGTCTTTCTTTCTTTCTTATCCTTTTTAAAAAATGTTTATTTATTTATTTATTTATTTATTTATTTATTTATTAGATATAAGTACACTGTAGCTATCTTCAGACACTACAGAAGAGGGTGTCAGATTCTGGAGAATCTAAATCCCTCTTATGGTCTGCATATGATGTACATAAGCACAGCCTCACATATACTTCTAAAAATTTAAAGATGGGTGGGGCCACAGAAAGGGATCAACAATTAACACCATTGTCTCCTCTTCCAGAGAACGTTGGATAAACTACCAGCAACTATATGGTGGCCCATCTCCAGTTCCAGGGTATCAGACAGACAGACAGACAGACAGAGATAAGGATGGAGGCCTGCGTAGTCTTTCTTTCTTTCTTATACTTTAAAAAAAAATGTTTATTTATTTATTTATTTATTTATTATATATAAGTACACTGTAGCTGTCTTCATACACTCCTGAAGAGGGTGTCAGATTCTGGAGAATGTAAATCCCTCTTATGGTCTGCATATGATGTACATAAACACAGCCTCACATATACTTCTAAAAATTTAAAGAGGTGTGGGGCCACTGAAAGGGCTCAACAATTAACAGCATTGTCTCCTCTACCAGAGAACCTGGGATCAACTACCAGCAATTATATGGTGGCCCATCTCCAGTTCCAGGGGTTCAGGCAGACAAAGAGACAGACAGACAAGGGTGGCAGGCCTCCCTGGTTTTTCTTTCTTTCTTATCCTTTTTAAAAAATGTTTATTTATTTATTTATGGATTTATTAGATATAAGTACACTGTAGCTGTCTTCAGACACTCCAGAAGAGGGTGTCAGATTCTGGAGAATATAAATCCCTCTTATGGTCTGCATATGATGGACATAAACACAGATTCACATACACTTCTAAAAATTTAAGATGGGTGGGGCCACTGAAAGGGCTCAACAATTAACAGCATTGTCTCTTCTTCCAGAGAACCTGGGATCAACTACCAGCAACTATATGGTGGCCCATCTCCAGTTCCAGGGGATCAGACAGACAGACAGACAGACAGAGATAAGGAGGTCAGGCCTGCCTGGTTTTTCTTTCTTTCTTATCCTTTTAAAATAATGTTTATTTATTTATTTATTTATTTATTTATTTATTTATTTATTAGATATAAGTACACTGTAGTTGTCTTCAGACACTCCAGAAGAGGGTGTCAGATTCTGGAGAATCTAAATCCCTCTTATGGTCTGCATATGATGTACATAAACACAGCCTAACATATACTTCTAAAAATTTAAAGATAGGTGGAGCCACTGAAAGGGCTCAACAATTAACAGCATTGTCTCTTCTTCCAGAGAACCTGGGATCAACTAACAGCAACTATATGGTGGCCTATTTCCAGTTCCAAGGGATCAGACAGACAGACAGACAGACTGACAGAGATAAGGATGGAGGCCTGCCTGGTCTTTCTTTCTTTCTTTCTTATACTTTTAAAAAAATGTTTATTTATTTATTTATTTATTTATTTATTTATTTATTTATTAGATATAAGTACACTGTAGCTGTATTCAGACACTCTAGAAGAGGGTGTCATCTTCTGGAGAATCTAAATCCCTCTTATGGTCTGCATATGATATACATATACACAGCCTCACATATACTTCTAAAAATTTAAAGATGGGTGGGCCCACTGAAAGGGCTCAACAATTAACAGCATTGTCTCTCCTTCCAGAGAACGTGGGATCAACTACCAGCAACTATATGGTGGCCCATCTCAAGTTCCAGGGGATAAGACAGACAGACAGACAGACAGAGATAAGGATGGCAGGCCTGCCTGATTTTTCTTTCTTTCTTATCCTTTTAAAAAAATGTTTATTTATTTATTTATTTATTCATTTATTCATTTATTTATTTATTTATGTATTTAAGATATAAGTACACTGTAGCTGTCTTCAGACTCTCCAGAAGACGGTACAGATTCTGGAGAATCAATATGCCTCTTATGGTCTACATATGATATACATGAACACAGCCTCACATATACTTCTAAAAATTTAAAGATGGGTGGGGCCACTGAAAGGGCTCAACAACTAACAGCATTGTCTCCTCTTCCAGAGAACCTGGGATCAACTACCAGCAACTATATGGTGGCCCATCTCCAGTTCCAGGGTATCTGACAGATAGACAGACAGACAGACAGACAGACAGACAAGGTGGCAGGCCTGCCTGGTCTTTCTTTCTTTCTTATTCTTTTTAAAAAATGTTTATTTATTTATTTATTTATGTATTTATTAGATATAAGTACACTGTAGTTGTCTTCAGACACTCTAGAAGAGGGTGTCATATTCTGGAGAATCTAAATCCCTCTTATGGTCTGCATATGATGTACATAAACACAGCCTCACATATACTTCTAAAAATTTAAAGTTTGGTGGGCCCACTGAAAGGGCTCAACAATTAACACCATTGTCTCCTCTTTCAGAGAACGTGGGATCAACTACCAGCAACTATATGGTGGCCCATCTCAAGTTGCAGGGGATCAGACAGACAGACAGACAGACAGTGATAAGGATGGCAGGCCTGCCTGATTTTTCTTTCTTTCTTATCCTTTTAAAAAATGTTTATTTATTTATTTATTTATTTATGTACTTATTAGATATAAGTACACTCTAGCTGTCTTCAGACTCTCCAGAAGAGGGTGTCAGATTCTGGGGAATCTATATCCCTCTTATGGTCTGCATATGATGTACATAAACACAGCTTCACATATACTTCTAAAAATTTAAAGATGGGTGGGGCCACTGAAAGGGCTCAACAATTAACAGCATTGTCTCCTCTTCCAGAGGACCTGGGATCAACTACCAGCAACTATAATGTGGCCCATCTCCAGTTCCAGGGGATCAGACAGACAGACAGATAGACAGTGATAAGGATGGCAGTCCTGCCTGGTCTTTCTTTCTTTCTTATCCTTTTTTTAAAAAAATGTTTGTTTATTTATTTATTTATTTATTTATTTATTTATTTATTTATTAGATATAAGTACACTGTAGCTGTTCAGACACTCCAGAAGAGGGTTTCAGATTCTGGAGAATCTAAATCCCTCTTATGGTCTGCATATGATGTACATAAACACAGCCTCACATATACTTCTAAAAATTTAAAGAAGTGTGGGGCCACTCTAAAAGCTCAACAATTAACAGCATTGTCTCCTCTTCCAGAGTACCTGGGATCAACTACCAGCAACTATATGGTGGCCCATCTCCAGTTCCAGGGGATCATACAGACAGACATTCAGACAGTAATAAGGATGGCAGGCCTGCCTGGTCTTTCTTTCTTTCTTATCCTTTTTAAAAAAATGTTTATTTATATATTTATTTATGGATTTATTAGATATTAGTACACTGTAGCTGTCTTCAGACACTCCAGAAGAGGGTGTCAAATTCTGGAATCTAAATCCCTCTTATGGTCTGCATATGATGTACATAAACACAGCCTCACATATACTTCTAAAAATTTAAAGATGTGTGGGGTCACTGAGAGGGCTCAACAATTAACAGCATTGTCTCCTCTTTCAGAGAACCTTGGATCAACTACCAGCAACTATATGGTGGCCCATCTCCAGTTCCAGGGGTTCAGACAGACAGACAGACAGACAGAGATAAGGATGGCAGGCCTGCCTGGTCTTACATTCTTTCTTATCCTTTTTCAAAAATGTTTATTTATTTATTTATTTATTTATTTATTTATTTATTTATTTATTATAAGTACACTGTAGCTGTCTTCAGACACTCCAGTAGAGGGTGTCAGATTCTGGAGAATCTAAATCCTCTTATAATCTGAATATGATGTACATAAACACAGCCTCACATATACTTCTAAATATTTAAAGAAGTGTGGGGCCACTGAAAGGGCTCAACAATTAACAGCATTGTCTCCTCTTCCAGAGAACCTTGGATCAACTACCAGCAACTATATGGTGGCCCATCTCCAGTTCCCGGGGATCAGATAGACAGACAGACAGACAGACAGAGATATGGATGGCAGGCCTACCTGGTCTTTCTTTCTTTCTTATCCTTTTTAAAAATGTTTATTTATTTATTTATTTATTTATTTATTTATTTATTTATTTATTTAATTATCTATTTATTTATTTGATATAAGTACACTGTAGCTGTCTTCAGACACTCCAGAAGAGGGTGTCAGAGTCTGGAGAATCTAAATCCCTATTATGGTCTGCATATGATGTACATAAACACAGCCTCACATTTACTACTAAATATTTAAAGATGGGTGGCGCCACTGAAAGGGCTCAACAATTAACAGCATTGTCTCCTCTTCCAGAGAACCTGGGATCAACTACCAGCAATTATTCGTGGCCCATCTCCAGTTCCCAGGGATCAGATTGACAGACAGACAGACAGACAGAGATATGGATGGCAGGCCTGCCTGGTCTTTCTTTCTGTCATATCCTTTTTAAAAAATGTTTATTTATTTATTTATTTATTTATTTATTTATTTATTAGATATAAGTACACTGTAGCTGTTCAGACACTCCAGAAGAGGTTGTCAGATTCTGGAGAATCTAAATCCCTCTTATGGTCTGCATATGATGTACATAAACACAGCCTCACATATACTTCTAAAAATTTAAAGAAGGGTGGGGCCACTCTAAAAGCTCAACAATTAACAGCATTGTCTCCTCTTCCAGAGTACCTGGGATCAACTATCAGCAACTATATGGTGGCCCATCTCCAGTTCCAGGGGATCAGACAGACAGACAGACAGACAGTGCTAAGGATGGCAGGCCTGCCTGGTCTTTCTTTCTTTCTTATCCTTTTTAAAAAAATGTTTATTTATATATTTATTTATGTATTTATTAGATATAAGTACACTGTAGCTGTCTTCAGACACTCCAGAAGAGGGTGTCAGATTCTGGAGAATCTAAATCCCTCTTATGGTCTGCATATGATGTACATAAACACAGCCTAACATATACTTCTAAAAATTAAAAGATGTGTGGGGCCACTGAAAGGGCTCAAAAATTAACAACATTGTCTCCTCTTATAGAGAACCTGGGATCAACTACCAGCAACTCTATGGTGGTCCATCTCCAGTTCCAGGGGATCAGACAGACAGACAGACAGACAGTGATAAGGGTGGCAGGCCTGCCTGGTCTTTCTTTCTTTCTCATCCTTTTTTTAAAAAAATGTTTGTTTATTTATTAATTTAATTATTTATTAGATATAAGTACACTGTAGCTGTTCACACACTGCAGAAGAGGGTGTCAGATTCTGGAGAATCTAAATCCCTCTTATGGTCTGCATATGATGTACATAAACACAGCCTCACAAATACTTCTAAAAATTTAAAGAAGGGTGGGGCCACTCTAAAAGCTCAACAATTAACATCATTGTCTCCTCTTCCAGAGTACCTGGGATCAACTACCAGCAACTATATGGTGGCCCATCTCCAGTTCCAGGGGATCATACAGACAGACATACAGACAGTGATAAGGATGGCAGGCGTGCCTGGTCTTTCTTTCTTTCTTATCCTTTTTTATAAAATGTTTATTTATATATTTATTTATGGATTTATTAGATATAAGTACACTGTAGCTGTCTTCAGACACTCCAGAAGAGGGTCTCAGATTCTGGAGAATCTAAATCCCTCTTATGGTCTGCATATGATGTACATAAACACAGCCTCACATATACTTCTAAAAATTTAAAGTTGTGTGGGGCCACTGGGAGGGCTCAACAATTAACAGCATTGTCTCCTCTTTCAGAGAACCTGGGATAAACTACCAGCACCTTATGGTGGCCCATCTCCAGTTCCATTGGATCAGACCGACAGACAGATAGAGAGACAGAGATAAGGATGGCAGGCCTGCCTGGTCTTTCTTTATTTCTTATTCGTTTTAAAAAATGTTTATTTATTTATTTATTCATATATGTATTTATTAGATATAAGTACACTGTAGCCGTCTTCAGACACTCCAGAAGAGGGTGACAGATTATAGAGAATCTAAATCCCTCTTATGGTCTGAATATGATGTACATAAACACAGCATCACATATACTTCTAAAAATTAAAAATGGGTGGAACCACTGAAATGGCTCAACAATTAACAGCATTGTCTCCTCTTCCAGAGAACCTGGGATCAACTACCAGCAACTATATGGTGGCCCATCTCCAGTTCCAGGGGATCAGGCAGACAGACAGACAGACAGACAGAGATAAGGATGGCAGGCCTGCCTTGTCTTGTTTTCTTTCTTATCCTTTTTAAAAAATGTTTATTTATTTATTTATTTATTTATGTATTTATTAGAATTAAGTACACTGTAGCTGTCTTCAGACACTCCAGAAGAGGGTGTCAGATTCTGGAGAATCTAAATCCCTCTTATGGTCTGCATATGATGTACATAAACACAGCCTCACATATACTTCTAAAAATTTAAAGAAGGGTGGGGCTACTCTAAAAGCTCAACAATTAACAGCATTGTCTCCTCTTCCAGAGTACCTGGGATCAACTACCAGCAACTATATTGTGGCCCATCTCCAGTTCCAGGGGATCAGACAGACAGACATACAGACAGTGATAAGGATGGCAGGCCTGCCTGGTCTTTCTTTTTTTCTTATACTTTTTTAAAAAATGTTTATTTATATATTTATTTATGTATTTATTAGATATAAGTACACTGTAGCTGTCTTCAGACACTCCAGAAGAGGGTGTCAGACTCTGGAGAATCTAAATCCTCTTATAATCTGAATATGATGTACATAAACACAGCCTCATATATACTTTTAAATATTTAAAGAAGTGTGGGGCCACTGAAACGGCTCAACAATTAACAGCATTGTCTCCTCTTCCAGAGAACCTTGGATCAACTACCAGCAACTATATGGTGGCCCATCTCCAGTTCCCAGGAATCAGATAGACAGACAGACAGACAGACAGAGATATGGATGGTAGGCCTTCCTGGTCTTTGTTTCTTTTTTATCCTTTTTAAAAAATGTTTATTTATTTATATATTTATTTATTTATTTATTTATCTATTTATTTATTAGATATACGTACACTGTAGCTGTCTTCAGACACTCCAGAAGAGGGTGTCAGATTCTGGAGAATCTAAATGCCTCTTATGGTCTGCATATGATGTACATAAACACAGCCTCACATATACTTCTAAATATTTAAAGATGGGTGGCGCCACTGAAAGGGCTCAACAATTAACAGCATTGTCTCCTCTTCCAGAGAACCTGGGATCAACTACCAGCAACAATTCGTGGCCCATCTCCAGTTCCCAGGGATCAGATAGACAGACAGACAGACAGACAGACAGACAGACAGACAGACAGACAGAGATATGGATGGCAGGCCTGCCTGGTCTTTCTTTCTGTCTTATCCTTTTAAAAAAATGTTTATTTATTTGTTTATTTATTTATTTATTTATTTATTTATTTATTAGATATAAGTACACTGTAGCTGTTCAGACACTCCAGAAGAGGGTGTCATATTCTTGAGAATCTAAATCCCTCTTATGGTCTGCATAAGATGTACATAAACACAGCCTCATATATACTTCTAAAAATTTAAAGAAGGGTGGGGCCACTCTAAAATCTCAACAATTAACAGCATTGTCTCCTCTTCCAGAATACCAGGGATCGACTACCAGCAACTATATGGTGGCCCATCTCCAGTTCCAGGGGATCAGACAGACAGACATAGAGACAGTGATAAGGATGGCAGGCCTGCCTGGTCTTTCTTTCTTTCTTATCCTTTTTAAAAAAATGTTTATTTATATATTTATTTATATACTTATTAGATATATGTACACTGTAGCTGCTTTCAGACACTCCAGAAGATGGTGTCAGATTCTGGAGAATCTAAATCCCTCTTATGGTCTGCATATAATGTACATAAACACAGCCTCGCATATACTTCTAAAAATTTAAAGATGTGTGGGGCCACTGAGAGGGCTCAACAATTAACAGCATTGTCTCCTTTTTCAGAGAACCTGGGATAAACTACCAGCACCTTATGGTGGGCCATCTCCAGTTCCAGTGGATCAGACAGACAGACAGACAGACAGAGAGACAGAGATAAGGATGGCAGGCCTGCCTGGTCTTTCTTTATTTCTTATACTTTTTTAAAAATGTTTATTTATTTATTTATTTATGAATTTATTAGATATAAGTACACTGTAGCTGTTCAGACACTCCAGAAAAGGGTGTCAGATTCTGGAGAATCTAAATCCCTCTTATGGTCTGCATATGATGTACATAAACACAGCCTAACATATACTTCTAAAAATTAAAAGATGTGTGGGGCCACTGAAAGGGCTCAACAATTAACAGCATTGTCTCCTCTTATAGAGAACCTGGAATCAATTACCAACCACTATATGGTGGTCCATCTCCAGTTCCAGGGGATCAGAAGACAGACAGACAGACAGTGATAAGGATGGCAGTCTTCCTGGCCTTTCTTTCTTTCTTATCCTTTTTTTTTAAATGTTTGTTTATTTATTTATTTATTTATTTATTTATTTATTTATTTATTTATTTATTTATTAGATATAAGTACACTGTAGCTGTTCAGACACTCCAGAAGAGGGTGTAAGATTCTGGAGAATCTAAATCCCTCTTATGGTCTGCATATGATGTACATAAACAGAGCCTCACATATATTTCTAAAAATTTAAGGAAGAGTGGGGCCACTCTAAAAGCTCAACAATTAACAGCATTGTCTCCTCTTCCAGAGTACCTGGGATCAACTACCAGCAACTATATGGTGGCCCATCTCCATGTCCAGGGGATCAGACAGACAGACAGACAGACAGTGATAAGTATGGCAGGCCTGCCTGGTCTTTCTTTCTTTCTTATCCATTTTAAAAAAATGTTTATTTATATATTTATTTATGTATTTATTAGATATAAGTACACTGTAGCTGTCTTCAGACACTCCAGAAGAGGGTGTCAGATTCTGGAGAATCTAAATCCCTCTTATGGTCTGCATATGATGTACATTAACACAGCCTCACATATACTTCTAAAAATTTAAAGATGTGTGGGGCCACTGAGAGGGCTCAACAATTAACAGCATTGTCTCCTCTTTCAGAGAACCTGGGATAAACTACCAGCACCTTATAGTGGCCCATCTCCAGTTTCAGTGGATCAGACAGACAGACAGACAGAGAGACAGAGATAAAGATGGCAGGACTGCCTGGTCTTTCTTTATTTCTTATACTTTTTAAAAAATGTTTATTTATTTATTTATTTATTTATGTATTTATTAGATATAAGTACACTGTACCCGTCTTCAGACACTCCAGTAGAGAATGACAGATTCTAGAGAATCTAAATCCCTCTTATGGTCTGAATATGATGTACATAAACACAGCATCACATATACTTCTAAAAATTAAAAATGGGTGGGGCCACTGAAAGGGCTCAACAATTAACAGCATTGTCTCCTCTTCCAGAGAACCTGGGATCAACTACCAGCAACTATAAGGTGGCCCATCTCCAGTTCCACTGGATCAGACAGACAGACAGACA
This sequence comes from Mus caroli, assembly GCF_978045245.1. Taxonomy (NCBI): domain Eukaryota; kingdom Metazoa; phylum Chordata; class Mammalia; order Rodentia; family Muridae; genus Mus; species Mus caroli. Next base: position 602,856 of record NW_028227285.1, on the reverse strand, counting down.
GACAGACAGACAGAGATAAGGATGGCAGGCCTGCCTGGTCTTACTTTCTTTCTTATCCTTTTTCAAAAATGTTTATTTATTTATTTATTTATTTATTTATTTATTTATTTATTATAAGTACACTGTAGCTGTCTTCAGACACTCCAGTATATGGTGTCAGATTCTGGAGAATCTAAATCCTCTTATAATCTGAATATGATGTACATAAACACAGCCTCACATATACTTCTAAATATTTAAAGAAGTGTGGGGCCACTGAAAGGGCTCAACAATTAACAGCATTGTCTCCTCTTCCAGAAAACCTTGGATCAACTACCAGCAACTATATGGTGGCCCATCTCCAGTTCCCGGGGATCAGATAGACAGACAGACAGACAGACAGATATATGGATGGCAGGCCTGCCTGGTCTTTATTTCTTTCTTATCCTTTTTAAAAAATGTTTATTTATTTATTTATTTATTTATCTATTTATTTATTAGATATAACTACACTGTAGCTGTCTTCAGACACTCCAGAAGAGGGTGTCAGATTCTGGAGAATCTAAATCCCTCCTATGGTCTGAATATGATGTACATAAACACAGCCTCACATATACTTCTAAATATTTAAAGATGGGTGGCGCCACTGAAAGGGCTCAACAATTAACAGCATTGTCTCCTCTTCCAGAGAACCTGGGATCAACTACCAGCAACTATTCGTGGCCCATCTCCAGTTCCCAGGGATCAGATAGACAGACAGACAGACAGACAGAGATATGGATGGCAGGCCTTCCTGGTCTTTCTTTCTTTCTTATCCTTTAAAAAAATGTTTATTTATATATTTATTTATGTATTTATTAGATATAAGTACACTGTAGCTGTCTTCAGACACTCCAGAAGAGGGTGTCAGATTCTGGAGAATCTAAATCCCTCTTATGGTCTGCATATGATGTACATAAACACAGCCTCACATATACTTCTAAAAATTTAAAGATGTGTGGGGCCACTGAGAGGGCTCAACAATTAACAGCATTGTCTCCTCTTTCAGAGAACCTGGGATAAACTACCAGCACCTTATGGTGGCCCATCTCCAGTTTCAGTGGATCAGACAGACAGACAGACAGAGAGACAGAGATAAAGATGGCAGGACTGCCTGGTCTTTCTTTATTTCTTATACTTTTTAAAAAATGTTTATTTATTTATTTATTTATTTATGTATTTATTAGATATAAGTACACTGTACCCGTCTTCAGACACTCCAGAAGAGAATGACAGATTCTAGAGAATCTAAATCCCTCTTATGGTCTGAATATGATGTACATAAACACAGCATCACATATACTTCTAAAAATTAAAAATGGGTGGGGCCACTGAAAGGGCTCAACAATTAACAGCATTGTCTCCTCTTCCAGAGAACCTGGGATCAACTACCAGCAACTATAAGGTGGCCCATCTCCAGTTCCAGTGGATCAGACAGACAGACAGACAGACAGACAGACAGAGATAAGGATGGCAGGCCTGCCTGGTCTTACTTTCTTTCTTATCCTTTTTCAAAAATGTTTATTTATTTATTTATTTATTTATTTATTTATTTATTTATTATAAGTACACTGTAGCTGTCTTCAGACACTCCAGTATATGGTGTCAGATTCTGGAGAATCTAAATCCTCTTATAATCTGAATATGATGTACATAAACACAGCCTCACATATACTTCTAAATATTTAAAGAAGTGTGGGGCCACTGAAAGGGCTCAACAATTAACAGCATTGTCTCCTCTTCCAGAAAACCTTGGATCAACTACCAGCAACTATATGGTGGCCCATCTCCAGTTCCCGGGGATCAGATAGACAGACAGACAGACAGACAGATATATGGATGGCAGGCCTGCCTGGTCTTTATTTCTTTCTTATCCTTTTTAAAAAATGTTTATTTATTTATTTATTTATTTATCTATTTATTTATTAGATATAACTACACTGTAGCTGTCTTCAGACACTCCAGAAGAGGGTGTCAGATTCTGGAGAATCTAAATCCCTCCTATGGTCTGAATATGATGTACATAAACACAGCCTCACATATACTTCTAAATATTTAAAGATGGGTGGCGCCACTGAAAGGGCTCAACAATTAACAGCATTGTCTCCTCTTCCAGAGAACCTGGGATCAACTACCAGCAACTATTCGTGGCCCATCTCCAGTTCCCAGGGATCAGATAGACAGACAGACAGACAGACAGAGATATGGATGGCAGGCCTTCCTGGTCTTTCTTTCTTTCTTATCCTTTAAAAAAATGTTTATTTATATATTTATTTATGTATTTATTAGATATAAGTACACTGTAGCTGTCTTCAGACACTCCAGAAGAGGGTGTCAGATTCTGGAGAATCTAAATCCCTCTTATGGTCTGCATATGATGTACATAAACACAGCCTCACATATACTTCTAAAAATTTAAAGATGTGTGGGGCCACTGAGAGGGCTCAACAATTAACAGCATTGTCTCCTCTTTCAGAGAACCTGGGATAAACTACCAGCACCTTATGGTGGCCCATCTCCAGTTCCAGTGGATCACACAGACAGACAGACAGACAGAGAGACAGAGATAAAGATGGCAGGCCTGCCTGGTCTTTCTTTATTTCTTATACTTTTTAAAAAATGTTTATTTATTTATTTATTTATTTATTTATTTATTTATTTATTTATTAGATATAACTACACTGTAGCCGTCTTCAGACACTCCAGAAGAGGGTGTCAGATTCTAGAGAATCTAAATCCCTCTTATGGTCTGAATATGATGTACATAAACACAGCCTCACATATACTTAAAAAATTAAAAGGCCACTGAAAGGACTCAACAATGAACAGCATTGTCTCCTCTTCCAGAGAACCAGGGATCAACCTCCAGCACCTACAAAGTGGCCCATCTCCAGTTCCAGGGGATCAGACAGACAGACAGACAGACAGAGATAAGGATGGCAGGCCTGCCTGGTCTTTCTTTCTTTCTTTCTTTCTTATCCTTTTTAAAAAATATTTATTTATTTATTTATTTATTTATTTATTTATGTAATTATTAGATATAAGTACACTGTAGCTGTTCAGACACTCCAGTAGAGGGTGTCAGATTCTGGAGAATCTAACTCCCTCTTATGGTCTCCATATGATGTACATAAACACAGCCTAACATATACTTCTAAAAATTAAAAGATCTGTGGGGACACTGAAAGTGCTCAACAATTAACAGCATTGTCTCGTCTTATAGAGAACCTGGGATCAACTACCAGCAACTATATGGTGGTCCATCTCCAGTTCCAGGGGATCAGACAGACAGACAGACAGACAGTGATAAGGATGGCAGGCCTGCCTGGTCTTCCTTTCTTTCTTATCTTTTTTTAAAAAAATGTTTATTTATTTATTTATTTATTTATTTATTTATTCATTTATTTATTTATTTATTTATTTATTTATTAGATATAAGTACACTGTAGCTGTTCAGACACTCCAGAAGAGGGTGTCAGATTCTGGAGAAACTAAATCCCTCTTATGGTCTGCATATGATGTACATAAACACAGCCTCACATATACTTCTAAAAATTTAAAGATGGGTGGGGCCACTGACAGGGCTCTACAATTAACAGCACTGACTCCTCTTCCAGAGAACCTGGGATCAACTACCAGCAACTATTCGTGGCCCATCTCCAGTTCCCAGAGATCAGATAGACAGACAGACAGACAGACAGACAGGGATATGGATGGCAGGCGTGCCAGGTCTTTCTTTCTGTCTTATCCTTTTTAAAAAATGTTTATTTATTTATTTATTTATTTATTTATTTATTTATTTATTTATTTATTTATGTATTTAGTAGAAATAAGTACACTCTAGCTGTTCAGACACTCCAGAAGAGGGTGTCAGATTCTGGATAATCTAAATCCCTCTTATGGTCTGCATATGATGTACATAAACACAGCCTCACATATACTTCTAAAAATTTAAAGAAGGGTGGGGCCACTCTAAAACCTCAACAATTAATAGCATTGTCTCCTCTTACAGAGTACCTGGGATCAACTACCAGCAAGTATATGGTGGCCCATCTCCAGTTCCAGGGGATCAGACAGACAGACATAGAGACAGTGATAAGGATGGCAGGCCTGCCTGGTCTTTATTTCTTTCTTATCCTTTTTAAAAAAATGTTTATTTATATATTTATTTATGTATTTATTAGATATAAGTACACTGTAGCTGTCTTCAGACACTCCAGAAGAGGGTGTCAGATTCTGGAGAATCTAAATCCCTCTTATGGTCTGCATATGATGTACATAAACACAGCCTCACATATACTTCTAAAAATTTAAAGATGGGTGGGGCCACTGAGAGGGCTCAACAATTAACAGCATAGTCTCCTCTTTCAGAGAACCTGGGATAAACTACCAGCACCTTATGGTGGCCCATCTCCAGTTCCAGTGGATCAGACAGACAGACAGACAGAGAGACAGAGATAAGGATGGCAGGCCTGCCTGGTCTTTCTTTCTTATACATTTTTAAAAAAGTTTATTTATTTATTTATTTATTTATTTATTTATTTATTTATGTATTTATTAGATAAAAGTACACTGTAGCTGTTCAGACACTCCAGAAGAGGGTGTCAGATTCTGGAGAATCTAAATCCCTCTTATGGTCTGCATATGATGTACATAAACACAGCCTAACATATACTTCTAAAAATTATAAGATGTGTGCGGCCACTGAAAGGACTCAACAATTAACAGCATTGTCTCCTTTATAGGGAACCTGGGATCAACTACCAGCAACTATATGGTGGTCCATCTCCAGTTCCAGGGATCAGACAGACAGACAGACAGACAGTGATAAGGATGGTAGGCCTGCCTGGTCTTACTGTCTTTCTTAAACTTTTTTTAAAAAAATGTTTGTTTGTTTATTTATTTATTTATTTATTTATTAGATATAAGTACACTATAGCTGTACAGACACTCCAAAAGGGGGTGTCAGATTCTGGAGAACCTAAATCCCTCTTATGGTCTGCATATGATATACATAAACACAGCCTCACATATACTTCTAAAAATTTAAAGAAGTGTGGGGCCACTGAGAGGGCTCAACAAGTAATAGCATTGTCTCCTCTTTCAGAGAACCTGGGATAAACTACCAGCACCTTATGGTGGCCCATCTCCAGTTCCAGTGGATCAGACAGACAGACAGACAGAGAGACAGAGATAAGGATGGCAGGCCTGCCTTGTCTTTCTTTATTTCTTATACTTTTTAAAAAATGTTTATTTATTTATTTATTTATTTATTTATTTATTAGATATAAGTACACTGTAGCTGTCTTCAGACACTCCAGAAGAGGGTGTCAGATTCTAGAGAATCTAAATCCCTCTTATGGTCTGAATATGATGTACATAAACACAGCCTCACATATACTTCTAAAAATTATAAATAGGTGGGGCCACTGAAAAGACTCAACAATTAACAGCATTGTCTCCTCTTCTAGAGAACCTGGGATCAACTACCAGCACCTAAAAGGTGGCCCATCTCCAGTTCCAGGGGCTCAGACAGACAGAGAGACAGACAGTGATAAGGATGGCAGGCCTGCCTGGTCTTTCTTTCTTATCCTTTTTTTAAAAAAATGTTTATTTATTTATTTATTTATTTATTTATTATTAGATATAAGTACACTGTAGCTGTTCAGACACTCCAGAAGAGGGTGTCATATTCTGGAGAATCTAAATCCCACTTAAGGTATGCATATGATGTACATAAACAC
>NW_028227285.1:539594-592094 GCF_978045245.1 Mus caroli | reverse complement strand
ATGGTGGCCCATCTCCAGTTCCAGGGGATCAGACAGACAGACAAACAGACAGTGATAAGGATGGCAGGCCTGCCTGGTCTTTCTTTCTTTCTTATCCTTTTTAAAAAAATGTTTATTTATATATTTATTTATGTATTTATTAGATATATGTACACTGTAGCTGCTTTCAGACACTCCAGAAGAGGGTGTCAGATTCTGGAGAATCTAAATCCCTCTTATGGTCTGCATATGATGTACATAAACACAGCCTCGCATATACTTCTAAAAATTTAAAGATGTGTGGGGCCACTGAGAGGGCTCAACAATTAACAGCATTGTCTCCTCTTTCAGAGAACCTGGGATAAACTACCAGCACCTTATGGTGGCCCATCTCCAGTTCCAGTGGATCAGACAGACAGACAGACAGACAGAGAGACAGAGATAAGGATGGCAGGCCTGCCTGGTCTTTCTTTATTTCTTATACTTTTTAAAAAATGTTAATTTATTTATTTATTTATTTATTTATTTATTTATTTATTTATGTATTTATTAGATATAAGTACACTGTAGCCGTCTTCAGACACTCCAGAAGAGGGTGTCAGATTCTAGAGAATCTAAATCCCTCTTATGGTCTGAATATGATGTACATAAACACAGCCTCACATATACTTCTAAAAATTATAAATACGTGGGGCCACTGAAAGGACTCAACAATTAACAGCATTGTCTCCTCTTCCAGAGAAACTGGGATCAACTACCAGCACCTAAAAGGTGGCCCATCTCCAGTTCCAGGGGATCAGACAGACAGACAGACAGACAGTGATAAGGATTTCAGGCCTGCCTGGTCTTTCTTTCTTTCTTATCCTTTTTTAAAAAAAATGTTTGTTTATTTATTTATTTATTTATTTATTTATTTATTTATTTATTATTAGATATAAGTACACTGTAGCTGTTCAGACACTCCAGAAGAGGGTGTCAGATTCTGGAGAATCTAAATCCCTCTTATGGTCTGCATATGATGTACATAAACACAGCCTCACATATACTTCTAAAAATTTAAAGAAGGGTGGGGCCACTCTATAAGCTCAACAATTAACAGCATTGTCTCCTCTTCCAGAGTACCTGGGATCAACTACCAGCAACTATATGGTGGCCCATCTCCAGTTCCAGGGGATCAGACAGACAGACAGACAGACAGTGATAAGGATGGCAGGCCTGCCTGGTCTTTCTTTCTTTATTATCCCTTTTAAAAAAATGTTTATTTATATATTTATTTATGTATTTATTAGATATATGTACACTGTAGCTGTCTTCAGACACTCCAGAAGAGGGTGTCAGATTCTGGAGAATCTAAATCCCTCTTATGGTCTGCATATTCGGTACATAAACACAGCCTTGCATATACTTCTAAAAATTTAAAGATGGGTGGGGCCACTGAGAGGGCTCAACAATTAACAGCATTGTCTCCTCTTTCAGAGAACCTGGGATAAACTACCAGCACCTTATGGTGGCCCATCTCCAGTTCCAGGGGATAAGACAGACAGACAGACAGAGAGACAGAGATATGGATGGCAGGCCTGCCTGGTCTTTCTTTATTTCTTATACTTTTTTAAAAATGTTTATTTATTTATTTATTTATTTATTTATTTATTTATTTATTTATTATTAGATATAAGTACACTGTAGCTGTTCAGACACTCGAGAAGAGGGTGTCAGATTCTGGAGAATCTAAATCCCTCTTATGGTCTGCATATGATGTACATAAACACAGTCTTACATATACTTCTAAAAATTTATAGAAGGGTGGGGCCACTCTAAAAGCTCAACAATTAACAGCATTGTCTCCTCTTCCAGAGTACCTGGGATCAACTACCAGCAACTATATAGTGGCCCATCTCAAGTTCCAGGGGATCAGACAGAGAGACATACAGACAGTGATAAGGATGGCAGGCCTGCCTGGTCTTTCTTTCTTTCTTATCCTTTTTAAAAAAATGTTTATTTATATATTTATTTATATATTTATTAGATATATGTACACTGTAGCTGCTTTCAGACACTCCAGAAGAGGTTGTCAGATTCTGGAGAATCTAAATCCCTCTTATGGTCTGCATATAATGTACATAAACACAGCCTCGCATATACTTCTAAAAATTTAAAGATGTGTGAGGCCACTGAGAGGGCTCAACAATTAACAGCATTGTCTCCTCTTTCAGAGAACCTGGGATAAACTACCAGCACCTTATGGTGGCCCATCTCCAGTTCCAGTGGATCAGACAGACAGACAGACAGACAGAGAGACAGAGATAAGGATGGCAGGCCTGCCTGGTCTTTCTTTATTTCTTATACTTTTTAAAAATTGTTTATTTATTTATTTATTTATTTATTTATTTATTTATGTATTTATTAGATATAAGTACACTGTAGTCGTCTTCAGACACTCCAGAAGAGTGTGTCAGATTCTAGAGAATCTAAATCCCTCTTATGGTCTGAATATGATGTACATAAACACAGCCTCACATATACTTCTAAAAATTATAAATAAGTGGGGCCACTGAAAGGACTCAACAATTAACAGCATTGTCTCCTCTTCCAGAGAACCTGGGATCAACTACCAGCACCTAAAAGGTGGCCCATCTCCAGTTCCAGGGGATCAGACAGAAAGACAGACAGACAGTGATAAGGATGGCAGGCCTGCCTGGTCTTTCTTTCTTTCTTATCCTTTTTTTAAAAAAATGTTCGTTTATTTATTTATTTATTTATTATTTATTTATTTATTTATTTATTATTAGATATAAGTGCACTGTAGCTGTTCAGACACTCGAGAAGAGGGTGTCAGATTCTGGAGAATCTAAATCCCTCTTATGGTCTGCATATGATGTACATAAACACAGTCTTACATATACTTCTAAAAATTTATAGAAGGGTGGGGCCACTCTAAAAGCTCAACAATTAACAGCATTGTCTCCTCTTCCAGAGTACCTGGGATCAACTACCAGCAACTATATGGTGGCCCATCTCAAGTTCCAGGGGATCAGACAGAGAGACATACAGACAGTGATAAGGATGGCAGGCCTGCCTGGTCTTTCTTTCTTTCTTATCCTTTTTTAAAAAATGTTTATTTATATATTTATTTATATATTTATTAGATATATGTACACTGTAGCTGCTTTCAGACACTCCAGAAGAGGGTGTCAGATTCTGGAGAATCTAAATCCCTCTTATGGTCTGCATATGATGTACATAAACACAGCCTCGCATATACTTCTAAAAATTTAAAGATGTGTGGGGCCACTGAGAGGGCTCAACAATTAACAGCATTGTCTCCTCTTTCAGAGAACCTGGGATAAACTACCAGCACCTTATGGTGGCCCATCTCCAGTTCCAGTGGATCAGACAGACAGACAGACAGACAGAGAGACAGAGATAAGGATGGCAGGCCTGCCTGGTCTTTCTTTATTTCTTATACTTTTTAAAAATTGTTTATTTATTTATTTATTTATTTATGTATTTATTAGATATAAGTACACTGTAGCCGTCTTCAGACACTCCAGAAGAGGGTGTCAGATTCTAGAGAATCTAAATCCCTCTCATGGTCTGAATATGATGTACATAAACACAGCCTCACATATACTTCTAAAAATTATAAATAGGTGGGGCCACTGAAAGGACTCAACAATTAACAGCATTGTCTCCTCTTCCAGAGAACCTGGGATCAACTACCAGCACCTAAAAGGTGGCCCATCTCCAGTTCCAGGGTATCAGACAGAAAGACAGACAGACAGTGATAAGGATGGCAGGCCTGCCTGGTCTTTCTTTCTTTCTTATCCTTTTTTTAAAAAAATGTTCGTTTATTTATTTATTTATTTATTTATTTATTTATTTATTTATTTATTATTAGATATAAGTACACTGTAGCTGTTCAGACACTCGAGAAGAGGGTGTCAGATACTGGAGAATCTAAATCCCTCTTATGGTCTGCATATGATGTACATAAACACAGTCTTACATATACTTCTAAAAATTTATAGAAGGGTGGGGCCACTCTAAAAGCTCAACAATTAAAAGAATTGTCTCCTTTTCCAGAGTACCTGGGATCAACTACCAGCAACTATATGGTGGCCCATCTCCAGTTCCAGGGGATCAGACAGACAGACAAACAGACAGTGATAAGGATGGCAGGCCTGCCTGGTCTTTCTTTCTTTCTTATCCTTTTTAAAAAAATGTTTATTTATATATTTATTTATGTATTTATTAGATATATGTACACTGTAGCTGCTTTCAGACACTCCAGAAGAGGGTGTCAGATTCTGGAGAATCTAAATCCCTCTTATGGTCTGCATATGATGTACATAAACACAGCCTCGCATATACTTCTAAAAATTTAAAGATGTGTGGGGCCACTGAGAGGGCTCAACAATTAACAGCATTGTCTCCTCTTTCAGAGAACCTGGGATAAACTACCAGCACCTTATGGTGGCCCATCTCCAGTTCCAGTGGATCAGACAGACAGACAGACAGACAGAGAGACAGAGATAAGGATGGCAGGCCTGCCTGGTCTTTCTTTATTTCTTATACTTTTTAAAAAATGTTAATTTATTTATTTATTTATATATTTATTTATTTATTTATTTATTTATTTATTTATTTATTTATTTATGTATTTATTAGATATAAGTACACTGTAGCCGTCTTCAGACACTCCAGAAGAGGGTGTCAGATTCTAGAGAATCTAAATCCCTCTTATGGTCTGAATATGATGTACATAAACACAGCCTCACATATACTTCTAAAAATTATAAATACGTGGGGCCACTGAAAGGACTCAACAATTAACAGCATTGTCTCCTCTTCCAGAGAAACTGGGATCAACTACCAGCACCTAAAAGGTGGCCCATCTCCAGTTCCAGGGGATCAGACAGACAGACAGACAGACAGTGATAAGGATTTCAGGCCTGCCTGGTCTTTCTTTCTTTCTTATCCTTTTTTAAAAAAAATGTTTGTTTATTTATTTATTTATTTATTTATTTATTTATTTATTATTAGATATAAGTACACTGTAGCTGTTCAGACACTCCAGAAGAGGGTGTCAGATTCTGGAGAATCTAAATCCCTCTTATGGTCTGCATATGATGTACATAAACACAGCCTCACATATACTTCTAAAAATTTAAAGAAGGGTGGGGCCACTCTAAAAGCTCAACAATTAACAGCATTGTCTCCTCTTCCAGAGTACCTGGGATCAACTACCAGCAACTATATGGTGGCCCATCTCCAGTTCCAGGGGATCAGACAGACAGACATACAGACAGTGATAAGGATGGCAGGCCTGCCTGGTCTTTCTTTCTTTATTATCCCTTTTAAAAAAATGTTTATTTATATATTTATTTATGTATTTATTAGATATATGTACACTGTAGCTGTCTTCAGACACTCCAGAAGAGGGTGTCAGATTCTGGAGAATCTAAATCCCTCTTATGGTCTGCATATTCGGTACATAAACACAGCCTTGCATATACTTCTAAAAATTTAAAGATGGGTGGGGCCACTGAGAGGGCTCAACAATTAACAGCATTGTCTCCTCTTTCAGAGAACCTGGGATAAACTACCAGCACCTTATGGTGGCCCATCTCCAGTTCCAGGGGATAAGACAGACAGACAGACAGAGAGACAGAGATATGGATGGCAGGCCTGCCTGGTCTTTCTTTATTTCTTATACTTTTTAAAAAATGTTTATTTATTTATTTATTTATTTATTTATTTATTTATTTATTTATTTATGTATTTATTAGATATAAGTACACTGTAGCCGTCTTCAGACACTCCAGAAGAGGGTGTCAGATTCTAGAGAATCTAAATCCCTCTTATGGTCTGAATATGATGTACATAAACACAGCCTCACATATACTTCTAAAAATTATAAATAGGTGGGGCCACTGAAAAGACTCAACAATTAACAGCATTGTCTCCTCCTCCAGAGAACCTGGGATCAAATACCAGCACCTAAAAGGTGGCCCATCTCCAGTTCCAGGGGATCAGACAGACAGACAGACAGACAGTGATAAGGATGGCAGGCCTGCCTGGTCTTTCTTTCTTTCTTATCCTTTTTTTAAAAAAATGTTTATTTATTTATTTATTTATTTATTTATTTATTTATTTATTTATTTATTATTAGATATAAGTACACTGTAGCTGTTCAGACACTCCAGAAGAGGGTGTCAGATTCTGGAGAATCTAAATCCCTCTTATGGTCTGCATATGATGTACATAAACACAGCCTCACATATACTTCTAAAAATTTAAAGAAGGGTGGGGCCACTCTAAAAGCTCAACAATTAATAGCATTGTCTCCTCTTCCAGAGTACCTGGGATCAACTACCAGCAACAATATGGTGGCCCATCTCCAGTTCCAGGGGATCAAACAGACAGACAGACATACAGACAGTGATAAGGATGGCAGGCCTGCCTGGTCTTTCTTTCTTTCTTATCCTTTTTAAAAAAATGTTTATTTATATATTTATTTATGTATTTATTAGATATAAGTACACTGTAGCTGTCTTCAGACACTCCAGAAGAGGGTGTCAGATTCTGGAGAATCTAAATCCCTTTTATGGTCTGCATATGATGTACATAAACACATCCTCACATATACTTCTAAAAATTTAAAGCTGTGTGGGGCCACTGAAAGGGCTCAACAATTAACAGCATTGTCTCCTCTTTCAGAGAACCTGGGATAAACTACCAGCACCTTATGGTGGCCCATCTCCAGTTCCAGTGGATCAGACAGACAGACAGAGAGACAGAGATATGGATGGCAGGCCTGACTGGTCTTTCTTTATTTCTTATACTTTTTAAAAAATGTTTATTTATTCATTTATTTATATATGTATGTATTCATTAGATATAAGTACACTGTAGTTGTCTTCAGACAATCCAGAAGAGGGTGTCAGATTCTGGAGAATCTAAATCCCTCTTATGGTCTGCATATGATGTACATAAACACAGCCTAACATATACTTCTAAAAATTTAAAGATAGGTGGAGCCACTGAAAGGGCTCAACAATTAATAGCATTGTCTCCTCTTCCAGAGAACCTGGGATCAACTAACAGCAACTATATGGTGGCCCATCTCCAGTTCCAAGGGATCAGACAGTCTGACAGACAGACAGACTGACAGAGATTAGGATGGCAGGCCTGCCTGGTCTTTCTTTCTTTCTTATCCTTTTTAAAAAATGTTTATTTATTTATGTATTTATTAGATATAAGTACACTGTAGCTGTCTTCAGACATTCCAGAAGAGGGTGTCAGATTCTGGAGAATCTAAATCCCTCTTATGGTCTGCATATGATGTACATAAACACAGCCTCACATATACTACTAAAAATTTAACGATGGGTGGGGCCACTGAAAGCGCTCAACAATTAACAGCATTGTCTCCTCTTCCAGAGAATTTGGGATCAACTACCAGCACCTATATGGTGGCCCATCTCCAGTTCCAGGGGATCAGAACGACTGACAAACAGACAGACAGAGATAAGGATGGTAGGCCTGCCTGGTCTTTCTTTTTTTCTTATCCGGTTTAAATAATGTTTATTTATTTTTTATTTATTTATTTATTTATTTATGTATTTATTAGATATAAGTACACTGTAGCTGTCTTCAGACACTCCATAAGAGGGTGTCAGATTCTGTAGAATCTAAATCCCTCTTATGGTCTGCATATGATGTACATAAACACAGCCTCACATATACTTCTAAAAATTTAAAGATGGGTAGGGCCACTGATAGGGCTCAACAATTAAGAGCATTGTCTCCTCTTCCAGAGAACCTTGGATCAACTACCAGCAACTATATGGTGGCCCATCTCCAGTTCCCGGGGATCAGATTGACAGACAGAGAGACAGGCAGAGATATGGATGGCAGGCCTGCCTGGTCTTTCTTTCTTTCTTATCCTTTTTAAAAAATGTTTATTTATTTATTTATTTATTTATTTATTTATTTATTTATCTATTTATTTATTAGATATAAGTACACTGTAGCTGTCTTCAGATACTCCAGAAGAGGGTGTCAGATTCTGGAGAATCTAAATCCCTCTTATGGTCTGCATATGATGTACATAAACACAGCCTCACATATACTTCTAAATATTTAAAGATGGGTAGGGCCACTGATAGGGCTCAACAATTAACAGCATTGTCTCCTCTTCCAGAGAACCTGGGATCAACTACCAGCAACTTTATGGTAGCCCAACTCCAGTTCCAGGGGATCAGACAGAGAGACAGACAGACAGAGATAAGGATGGCAGGCCTGCCTGGTCTTACTTTCTTTCTTATCCTTTTTAAAAAATGTTTATTTATTTATTTATTTATTTATTTATTTATTTATTTATTATATATAAGTACACTGTAGCTGTCTTCACTCACTCCAGTAGAGGGTTTCAGATTCTGGAGAATCTAAATCCTCTTAAAATCTGAATATGATGTACATAAACACAGCCTCACATAAACTTCTAAATATTTAAAGAAGTGTGGGGCCACTGAAAGGGCTCAACAATTAACCGTATTGTCTCCTCTTCCAGAGAACCTTGGATCAACTACCAGCACAATATGGTGGCCCATCTCCAGTTCCCGGGGATCAGATAGACAGACAGACAGACAGACAGAGATAAGGATGGCAGGCCTGCCTGGTCTTTCTTTCTTTCTTATACTTTTTAAAAAATGTTTATTTATTTATTTATTTATTTCTCTATTTATTTATTAGATATAAGTACACTGTAGCTGTCTTCACACACTCCAGAAAAGGGTGTCAGATTCTGGAGAATCTAAATCCCTCTTATGGTCTGCATATGATGTACATAAACACAGCCTCACATATACCTCTAAATATTTAAAGATGGGTGGCGCCACTGAAAGGGCTCAAAAATTAACAGCATTGTCTCCTCTTCCAGAGTACCTGGGATCAACTACCAGCAACTATATGGTGGCCCATCTCCAGTTCCAGGGGATCAGACAGACAGACATACAGACAGTGATAAGGATGGCAGGCCTGCCTGGTCTTTCTTTCTTTCTTATCCTTTTAAAAAAATGTTTATTTATATATTTATTTATGTATTTATTAGATATAAGTACACTGTAGCTGTCTTCAGACACTCCAGAAGAGGGTGTCAGATTCTGGAGAATCTAAATCCCTCTTATGGTCTGCATATGATGTACATAAACACAGCCTCACATATACTTCTAAAAATTTAAAGATGTGTGGGGCCACTGAGAGGGCTCAACAATTAACAGCATTGTCTCCTCTTTCAGAGAACCTGGGATAAACTACCAGCACCTTATGGTGGCCCATCTCCAGTTCCAGTGGATCAGACAGACAGACAGAGAGACAGAGATAAGGATGGCAGGCCTGCCTGGTCTTTCTTTATTTCTTATAATTTTTTAAAAATGTTTATTTATTTATTTATTTATTTATTTATGTATTTATTAGATAGAAGTACACTGTAGCTGTCTTCAGACACTCCAGAAGAGGGTGTCAGATTCTGGAGAATCTAAATCCCTCTTATGGTCTGCATATGATGTACATAAACACAGCCTCACATATACTTCTAAATATTTAAAGATGGGTAGGGCCACTGATAGGGCTCAACAATTAACAGCATTGTCTCCTCTTCCAGAGAACCTGGGATCAACTACCAGCACCTAAAAGGTGGCCCATCTCCAGTTCCAGGGTATCAGACAGAAAGACAGACAGACAGTGATAAGGATGGCAGGCCTGCCTGGTCTTTCTTTCTTTCTTATCCTTTTTTTAAAAAAATGTTCGTTTATTTATTTATTTATTTATTTATTTATTTATTTATTATTAGATATAAGTACACTGTAGCTGTTCAGACACTCGAGAAGAGGGTGTCAGATACTGGAGAATCTAAATCCCTCTTATGGTCTGCATATGATGTACATAAACACAGTCTTACATATACTTCTAAAAATTTATAGAAGGGTGGGGCCACTCTAAAAGCTCAACAATTAAAAGAATTGTCTCCTTTTCCAGAGTACCTGGGATCAACTACCAGCAACTATATGGTGGCCCATCTCCAGTTCCAGGGGATCAGACAGACAGACAAACAGACAGTGATAAGGATGGCAGGCCTGCCTGGTCTTTCTTTCTTTCTTATCCTTTTTTAAAAAATGTTTATTTATATATTTATTTATGTATTTATTAGATATATGTACACTGTAGCTGCTTTCAGACACTCCAGAAGAGGGTGTCAGATTCTGGAGAATCTAAATCCCTCTTATGGTCTGCATATGATGTACATAAACACAGCCTCGCATATACTTCTAAAAATTTAAAGATGTGTGGGGCCACTGAGAGGGCTCAACAATTAACAGCATTGTCTCCTCTTTCAGAGAACCTGGGATAAACTACCAGCACCTTATGGTGGCCCATCTCCAGTTCCAGTGGATCAGACAGACAGACAGACAGACAGAGAGACAGAGATAAGGATGGCAGGCCTGCCTGGTCTTTCTTTATTTCTTATACTTTTTAAAAAATGTTAATTTATTTATTTATTTATATATTTATTTATTTATTTATTTATTTATTTATTTATTTATGTATTTATTAGATATAAGTACACTGTAGCCGTCTTCAGACACTCCAGAAGAGGGTGTCAGATTCTAGAGAATCTAAATCCCTCTTATGGTCTGAATATGATGTACATAAACACAGCCTCACATATACTTCTAAAAATTATAAATACGTGGGGCCACTGAAAGGACTCAACAATTAACAGCATTGTCTCCTCTTCCAGAGAAACTGGGATCAACTACCAGCACCTAAAAGGTGGCCCATCTCCAGTTCCAGGGGATCAGACAGACAGACAGACAGACAGACAGTGATAAGGATTTCAGGCCTGCCTGGTCTTTCTTTCTTTCTTATCCTTTTTTAAAAAAAATGTTTGTTTATTTATTTATTTATTTATTTATTTATTTATTTATTTATTTATTATTAGATATAAGTACACTGTAGCTGTTCAGACACTCCAGAAGAGGGTGTCAGATTCTGGAGAATCTAAATCCCTCTTATGGTCTGCATATGATGTACATAAACACAGCCTCACATATACTTCTAAAAATTTAAAGAAGGGTGGGGCCACTCTAAAAGCTCAACAATTAACAGCATTGTCTCCTCTTCCAGAGTACCTGGGATCAACTACCAGCAACTATATGGTGGCCCATCTCCAGTTCCAGGGGATCAGACAGACAGACAGACAGACAGTGATAAGGATGGCAGGCCTGCCTGGTCTTTCTTTCTTTATTATCCCTTTTAAAAAAATGTTTATTTATATATTTATTTATGTATTTATTAGATATATGTACACTGTAGCTGTCTTCAGACACTCCAGAAGAGGGTGTCAGATTCTGGAGAATCTAAATCCCTCTTATGGTCTGCATATTCGGTACATAAACACAGCCTTGAATATACTTCTAAAAATTTAAAGATGGGTGGGGCCACTGAGAGGGCTCAACAATTAACAGCATTGTCTCCTCTTTCAGAGAACCTGGGATAAACTACCAGCACCTTATGGTGGCCCATCTCCAGTTCCAGGGGATAAGACAGACAGACAGACAGAGAGACAGAGATATGGATGGCAGGCCTGCCTGGTCTTTCTTTATTTCTTATACTTTTTAAAAAATGTTTATTTATTTATTTATTTATTTATTTATTTATTTATTTATTTATGTATTTATTAGATATAAGTACACTGTAGCCGTCTTCAGACACTCCAGAAGAGGGTGTCAGATTCTAGAGAATCTAAATCCCTCTTATGGTCTGAATATGATGTACATAAACACAGCCTCACATATACTTCTAAAAATTATAAATAGGTGGGGCCACTGAAAAGACTCAACAATTAACAGCATTGTCTCCTCTTCCAGAGAACCTGGGATCAAATACCAGCACCTAAAAGGTGGCCCATCTCCAGTTCCAGGGGATCAGACAGACAGACAGACAGACAGTGATAAGGATGGCAGGCCTGCCTGGTCTTTCTTTCTTTCTTATCCTTTTTAAAAAAATGTTTATTTATATATTTATTTATGTATTTATTAGATATAAGTACACTGTAGCTGTCTTCAGACACTCCAGAAGAGGGTGTCAGATTCTGGAGAATCTAAATCCCTTTTATGGTCTGCATATGATGTACATAAACACATCCTCACATATACTTCTAAAAATTTAAAGCTGTGTGGGGCCACTGAAAGGGCTCAACAATTAACAGCATTGTCTCCTCTTTCAGAGAACCTGGGATAAACTACCAGCACCTTATGGTGGCCCATCTCCAGTTCCAGTGGATCAGACAGACAGACAGAGAGACAGAGATATGGATGGCAGGCCTGACTGGTCTTTCTTTATTTCTTATACTTTTTAAAAAATGTTTATTTATTCATTTATTTATATATGTATGTATTCATTAGATATAAGTACACTGTAGTTGTCTTCAGACAATCCAGAAGAGGGTGTCAGATTCTGGAGAATCTAAATCCCTCTTATGGTCTGCATATGATGTACATAAACACAGCCTAACATATACTTCTAAAAATTTAAAGATAGGTGGAGCCACTGAAAGGGCTCAACAATTAATAGCATTGTCTCCTCTTCCAGAGAACCTGGGATCAACTAACAGCAACTATATGGTGGCCCATCTCCAGTTCCAAGGGATCAGACAGTCTGACAGAAAGACAGACTGACAGAGATTAGGATGGCAGGCCTGCCTGGTCTTTCTTTCTTTCTTATCCTTTTTAAAAAATGTTTATTTATTTATGTATTTATTAGATATAAGTACACTGTAGCTGTCTTCAGACACTCCAGAAGAGGGTGTCAGATTCTGGAGAATCTAAATCCCTCTTATGGTCTGCATATGATGTACATAAACACAGCCTCACATATACTACTAAAAATTTAACGATGGGTGGGGCCACTGAAAGTGCTCAACAATTAACAGCATTGTCTCCTCTTCCAGAGAACCTGGGATCAACTACCAGCACCTATATGGTGGCCCATCTCCAGTTCCAGGGGATCAGAACGACTGACAAACAGACAGACAGAGATAAGGATGGTAGGCCTGCCTGGTCTTTCTTTTTTTCTTATCCGGTTTAAATAATGTTTATTTATTTTTTATTTATTTATTTATTTATTTATTTATTTATTTATGTATTTATTAGATATAAGTACACTGTAGCTGTCTTCAGACACTCCATAAGAGGGTGTCAGATTCTGGAGAATCTAAATCCCTCTTATGGTCTGCATATGATGTACATAAACACAGCCTCACATATACTTCTAAAAATTTAAAGATGGGTAGGGCCACTGATAGGGCTCAACAATTAAGAGCATTGTCTCCTCTTCCAGAGAACCTTGGATCAACTACCAGCAACTATATGGTGGCCCATCTCCAGTTCCCGGGGATCAGATAGACAGACAGAGAGACAGGCAGAGATATGGATGGCAGGCCTGCCTGGTCTTTCTTTCTTTCTTATCCTTTTTAAAAAATGTTTATTTATTTATTTATTTATTTATTTATCTATTTATTTATTAGATATAAGTACACTGTAGCTGTCTTCAGATACTCCAGAAGAGGGTGTCAGATTCTGGAGAATCTAAATCCCTCTTATGGTCTGCATATGATGTACATAAACACAGCCTCACATATACTTCTAAATATTTAAAGATGGGTAGGGCCACTGATAGGGCTCAACAATTAACAGCATTGTCTCCTCTTCCAGAGAACCTGGGATCAACTACCAGCAACTTTATGGTAGCCCAACTCCAGTTCCAGGGGATCAGACAGAGAGACAGACAGACAGAGATAAGGATGGCAGGCCTGCCTGGTCTTACTTTCTTTCTTATCCTTTTTAAAAAATGTTTATTTATTTATTTATTTATTTATTTATTTATTTATTTATTATATATAAGTACACTGTAGCTGTCTTCACTCACTCCAGTAGAGGGTGTCAGATTCTGGAGAATCTAAATCCTCTTAAAATCTGAATATGATGTACATAAACACAGCCTCACATAAACTTCTAAATATTTAAAGAAGTGTGGGGCCACTGAAAGGGCTCAACAATTAACCGTATTGTCTCCTCTTCCAGAGAACCTTGGATCAACTACCAGCACAATATGGTGGCCCATCTCCAGTTCCCGGGGATCAGATAGACAGACAGACAGACAGACAGAGATAAGGATGGCAGGCCTGCCTGGTCTTTCTTTCTTTCTTATACTTTTAAAAAATGTTTATTTATTTATTTATTTATTTCTCTATTTATTTATTAGATATAAGTACACTGTAGCTGTCTTCACACACTCCAGAAAAGGGTGTCAGATTCTGGAGAATCTAAATCCCTCTTATGGTCTGCATATGATGTACATAAACACAGCCTCACATATACCTCTAAATATTTAAAGATGGGTGGCGCCACTGAAAGGGCTCAAAAATTAACAGCATTGTCTCCTCTTCCAGAGTACCTGGGATCAACTACCAGCAACTATATGGTGGCCCATCTCCAGTTCCAGGGGATCAGACAGACAGACATACAGACAGTGATAAGGATGGCAGGCCTGCCTGGTCTTTCTTTCTTTCTTATCCTTTTAAAAAAATGTTTATTTATATATTTATTTATGTATTTATTAGATATAAATACACTGTAGCTGTCTTCAGACACTCCAGAAGAGGGTGTCAGATTCTGGAGAATCTAAATCCCTCTTATGGTCTGCATATGATGTACATAAACACAGCCTCACATATACTTCTAAAAATTTAAAGATGTGTGGGGCCACTGAGAGGGCTCAACAATTAACAGCATTGTCTCCTCTTTCAGAGAACCTGGGATAAACTACCAGCACCTTATGGTGGCCCATCTCCAGTTCCAGTGGATCAGACAGACAGACAGAGAGACAGAGATAAGGATGGCAGGCCTGCCTGGTCTTTCTTTATTTCTTATAATTTTTAAAAAATGTTTATTTATTTATTTATTTATTTATGTATTTATTAGATAGAAGTACACTGTAGCTGTCTTCAGACACTCCAGAAGAGGGTGTCAGATTCTGGAGAATCTAAATCCCTCTTATGGTCTGCATATGATGTACATAAACACAGCCTCACATATACTTCTAAATATTTAAAGATGGGTAGGGCCACTGATAGGGCTCAACAATTAACAGCATTGTCTCCTCTTCCAGAGAACCTGGGATCAACTACCAGCAACTTTATGGTAGCCCAAGTCCAGTTCCAGGGGATCAGACAGACAGACAGACAGACAGAGATAAGGATGGCAGGCCTGCCTGGTCTTACTTTCTTTCTTATCCTTTTTAAAAAATATTTATTTATTTATTTATTTTTATGTATTTCTTAGATATAAGTACACTGTAGCTTTCTTATACACTCCAGAGGAGGGTGTCAGATTCTGGAGAATGAAAATCCCTCTTATGGTTTGCATAGGATGTACATAAACACAGCCTCACATATACTGAGCTGAGGTGTCACAGGCCAACTGCTGGAATTTCTGAGTACCACCTAGATTGAGAAAAGCTATGCTGTGGTTGCTTAATTTATGTATTTTATTATTTCTATTTGTTGTTTTGTTTTGTTTTATTTGTTTTTAGAGAAGTCCTCAGTCTGTAGCTCTGGCTGACCCAGGACTGCCTACTTGTGTTAATTAGGGTTTCACAGCTGAGAACAGACACCAAGAGCAAGGTAAGGCTTAGAAAACTCTACATTCAGTGGTTGCTCAAGCTCTTAATGAGAGCACTCTGTAGGCAGAGGCAGTCAGTTTCTGAGTTCGAGGCCACCCTGGTTAAAAACAGGGCTAGGGTAGGGGCTAGGGTGAGGAAAGAAAGAAAGAAAAGAAACAAAGAAAGAAGAATAAAAAGTTTTTATAAAAGTTTTATAAAAAGTGTTAAAGTTTTTAAAAATTAAAAAAAAAAAATACCAGATCACCATCACACAGCATTGGCTGTCTTCAGGTGTATCCTTTCAGCCTCCAAAACAAAAAACAATGGCTGGCTGTCTTCAGGTATATCCTATTCTCGAGTCTTATTTCCAACCTTAGAGCTGGGCTGAGCTGCCTCATTATGTAATTGCAAACCTTCCTTGGTTTGTCTTTTCCATTTCTAAGACTAACAGGCCTTTTTCTATTTATTGAATATGCTCATGACTGTCCTTTAGATAGAGTAAATATAACTGTTGCTTATAAAACTTGTTTTCTAGGAATTTTTAAAGGGCAATGGCAGAGTTTATTTATAAAAAAATATTTTGCATTTATTTATTTGTGTGAGTGATGAAGCCCAGGTCTTCAAACTCGTCAGGAGGTATGATTACCTCCCCTCTCTCTCAACCCCTCTCTCTCCTCTCTCAATGATTGTGTAAGAATGTTTTGCATGTGTATGCTGTGCCCACAGACTCCAGAACAGAGTATTAGATCCCCTGGAACTGGAGATGGGCCACCATATATAATACTGGTAATTGAGCCCAGGTTCTCTGGAAGAGGAGACAATGCTCTTAATTGTTGAGCCCTCTCTGTAGCCACATCTTTCTTTCTTTTTTTTTTTTTTTGAGTATATGTGAGGCTGTGTTTATATACATCATATGCAGACAATAAGAATGATTTAGATTCTTCAGAATCTGACACCCTCTTCTGGACTGTCTGAACATAGCTACAGCATACTTAAATATAATAAATAAATAAATCTTTAAAAAGAAAAGGAAAAGTAAAAAAGAAAGAACAGGCCTGCCATATGCATGTTCATAGAGGAAAATGATGAGACCCCAATCTAACCTCAGCAGGGTGCTTCCTTCTGGATGGTAGCTCACAGTTTCATCCCAGCAAGACAGGCAAATCACTGAGTTCAAGGACAGTAAGGTTCAGGACAGCCAAGGATAGGAAGGAAAAGGGTCTATGTTGAGAATACAAACCGACAAAACAACAACTAGGAAAAAGAAGTGACAGTTTAACTTGGGGTAGGGTACCAACAAGAGAAAGCTTTCTGTTACCACTTACAAACACCAGTAGCCTTGCACCCTTCTGCCCAGGTCCCTGCCTTCCTTTCTAGGAATTCTAAGGATGCCAGGGGGTGGGGGAATCCAGATTAACTTTTTAAAAACAAAGACTTGGTCTTTGATGTCTATAGGAAGCCCTTCTCAGTGCCTTTAACTACCACTGAACTTTCAGGGCTGTGACTCAACTGTAACAAGGAACAGGGCTAAGAACCTGCTGCCTTTGAAAACAACTATTTTTTTAAAGTGGGGGACACAAATCAGCAGTAGAACCCCTCAGGTTCAGCCATAATACTTGTTAGGGAAAGAGCCTCAATGTCCGGAGCTGAGGTCTCATGGGTGAACTGCTTCAAGCTCTGAGTATCATTGAAAGAAAGAAAAGATATCATGTGGTTGCTTAATTTATTTATTTTATTATTTCTATTTTTTGTTTTCTTTTGTTTTGTTTTAGAAAAGGCCTCAGTCTGTAGCTATGGCTGAACTAGGACAGACTACATGTGTTAATTAGGGTTTCACAGCTGAGAAACAGACCATACATATGTAAGACTTAGAAAACCAAACAGTCAGTGGTGACTCGAGCTCTTAATGAGAGCACTCTGGAGGCAGAGGCAGTCAGTTTCTGAGTTCGAGGCCAGCCTGGTTAAAGACAGGGATAGGCAGGGCTAGGCAAGGCAGGGCTGGGCTAGGCTAGGCTAGGCAATGGGCTGGTCTAGTCAAGGCAAGGGACTAGGCTAGGCTACTCAAGGGGCTAGGCAAGACAGACAGACAGAGAGAAAGACAGACAAGGATGGCAGGCCTGCCTGGTTTTTCTTTCTTTCTTATCCCTTTAAAAAAATGTTTATTTATTTATTTATTTATTTATTTATTTATTTATTTATGTATTTATTAGATATAAGTACACTGTAGCTGTCTTCAGACACTCCAGAAGAGGGTGTCAGATTCTGGAGAATCTATATCCCTCTTATGGTCTGCATATGATGTACATAAACACAGCCTCACATTTACATCTTAAAATTTAAAGATGTGTGGGGCCAATGAAAGGGATCAACAATTAACAACATTGTCTCCTCTTATAGAGAACCAGGGATCAAGTACCAGCAACGATATGGTGGCCCATCTCCAGTTCCAGGGGATCAGACAGACAGACAGACATACAGACAGATAGAGTTAAGAATGGCAGGCCTACCTGGTCTTTCATTCTTTCTTATCCTTTTTAAAAAATGTTTATTAATTTAAGTATGTATTTATTAGATTTAAGTACATTGTAGCTGTCTTCAAACACTCCCGAAGAGGGTGTCAGATTCTGGAGAATCTATATCCCTCTTATGGTCTGCATATGATGTACATGAACACAGCCTCACATATACTTCTAAAAATTTAAAGATGGGTGGGGCCACTGAAAGGGCTCAACAATTAACAGCACTGACTCATCTTCCAGAGAACCTGGGATCAACTACCAGCAATTATATGGTGGCCCATCTCCAGTTCCAGGGGATCAGACAGACAGACAGACAGTGATAAGGATGGCAGGCCTGCCTGGTCTTTCTTTCTTTCTTATCGTTTTTAAAAAATGTTTATTTCTTTATTTATGTATTTATTAGATATAAGTACCCTGTATTCGTCATAGACACTCCAAAAGACGGTGTCAGATTCTGGAGAATATAAATCCCTCTTTAAGGGTCTGAATATGATTTACATAAACACAGCATCACATTTACTTCTAGAAATTTAAAGATGGGTGGGGCCACTGAAAGGGCTGAACAATTAACAGCATTGTCTCCTCTTCAGAAGACCTGGGATCAACTACCAGCAACAAAATGGTGGCCCATCTCCAGTTCCAGGAGATCAGACAGACAGACAAACAGAGAGACAGACAGACAGACAAAGATAAGGATGGCAGCTCTGCCTGGTCTTTCTTTCTTTCTTATCCTTTTTAAAAAATGTTTATTTATTTATTTATTTATTTATTTATTTATTTATTTATTTATTAGATATAAGTACACTGTAGCTATCTTCAGATACTCCAAGAGGATGTAAGATTCTGGAGAATCTAAATCCCTCTTATGGTCTGCATATGATGTACATAAACACAGCCTCACATATACTTCTAAAAATTTAAAGATGGGTGGGGCCACAGAAAGGGATCAACAATTAACAGCATTGTCTCCTCTTCCAGAGAACCTTGGATAAACGACCAGCAACTATATGGTTGCCCATCTCCAGTTCCAGGGTATCAGACAGACAGACAGACAGACAGAGATAAGAATGGAGGCCTGCCTGGTCTTTCTTTCTTATACTTTTAAAAAAAATGTTTATTTATTTATTTATTTATTTTTGTATTTATTACATATAAGTACACTGTAGCTGTCTTCAGACACTCCAGAAGAGGGTGCCAGATTCTGGAGAATCTAAATCCCTCTTATGGTCTGCATATGATGTACATAAACACAGCCTCACATATACTTCTAAAAATTTAAAGATGTGTGGGGCCACTGAAAGGGCTCAAAAATTAACAGCATTGTCTCCTCTACCAGAGAACCTGGGATCAACTACCAGCAACTATATGGTGGCCCATCTCCAGTTCCAGGGGATCAGGCAGACAAAGAGACAGACAGACAAGGGTGGCAGTCCTCCCTGGTTTTTCTTTCTTTCTTATCCTTTTTAAAAAATGTTTATTTATTTATTTATGTATTTATAAGATATAAGTACACTGTAGCTGTATTCAGACACTCCAGAAGAGGGTGTCAGATTCTGGAGAATATAAATCCCTCTTATGGTCTGCATATGTTGGACATAAACACAGATTCACATACACTTCTAAAAATTTAAGATGGGTGGGGCCACTGAAAGGGCTCAACAATTAACAGCATTGTCTCTTCTTCCAGAAAACCTGGGATCAACTACCAGCAACTATATGGTGGCCCATCTCCAGTTCCAGGGGATCAGACAGACAGACAGACAGACAGAGATAAGGAGGGCAGGCCTGCCTGGTTTTTCTTTCTTTCTTATCCTTTTAAAATAATGTTTATTTATTTATTTATTTATTTATTTATTTATTTATTTATGTATTTATTAGATATAAGTACACTGTAGTTGTCTTCAGACACTCCAGAAGAGGGTGTCAGATTCTGGAGAATCTAAATCCCTCTTATGGTCTGCATATGATGTACATAAACACAGCCTAACATATACTTCTAAATATTTAAAGATAGGTGGAGCCACTGAAAGGGCTCAACAATTAACAGCATTGTCTCTTCTTCCAGAGAACCTGGGATAAACTAACAGCAACTATATAGTGGCCCATCTCCAGTTCCAATGGATCAGACAGACAGACAGACTGACAGAGATAAGGATGGAGGCCTGCCTGGTCTTTCTTTCTTTCTTATACTTTTAAAAAATGTTTATTAATTTAAGTATGTATTTATTAGATATAAGTACACTTTAGCTGTCTTCAGACACTCTAGAAGTGGGTGTCATCTTCTGGGTAATCTAAATCCCTCTTATGGTCTGCATTTGATGTACATAAACACAGCCTCACATATACTTCTAAAAATTTAAAGAAGGGTGGGCCCACTGAAAGGGCTCAACAATTAACAGCATTGTCTCCTCTTCCAGAGATCCTTGGATCAACTACAAGCAACTATATCGTGGCCCATCTCAAGTTCCAGGGGATAAGACAGACAGACAGACAGACAGAGATAAGGATGGCAGGCCTGCCTGATTTTTCTTTCTTTCTTATCCTTTTTAAAAAATGTTTATTTATTTATTTATTTATTTATTTATTCATTTATTTATTTATTTATTTATTTATTTATTTATGTATTTATTAGATATAAGTACACTGTAGCTGTCCTCAGACTCTCCAGAAGAGGGTGTCAGATTCTGGAGAATCAATATCCCTCTTATGGTCTGCATATGATGTACATGAACACAGCCTCACATATACTTCTAAAAATTTAAAGATGGGTGGGGCCACTGAAAGGGCTCAACAATTAACAGCATTGTCTCCTCTACCAGAGAACCTGGGATCAACTACCAGCAACTATATGGTGGCCCATCTCCAGTTCCAGGGGATCAGACAGACAGACAGAAAGACAAGGATGTCAGGCCTACCTGGTCTCTCTTTCTTTATTATCCTTTTTAAAAAATGTTTATTTGTTTATTTATGAATTTATTAGATATAAGTACACTGTAGCTGTCTTCAGACACTCCAGAAGAGGGTGTCAGATTCTGGAGAATCTAAATCCCTCTTATGATCTGCATATTGCGTACATAAACACAGCCTCGCATATACTTCTAAAAATTTAAAGATGGGTGGGGCCACTGAAAGGGCTCAACAATTAACAGCATTGTCTCCTCTTCCAGAGAACCTGGGATCAACTACAAGAAACTCTATGGTGGCCCATCTCCAGTTCCAGAGGATCAGACAGACAGACAGACAGAGAGACAGAGAGACAGAGATAAGGATGGCAGGCCTGCCTGGTCTTTCTTTCTTTCTTATCGTTTTTAAAAAATGTTTATTTCTTTATTTATGTATTTATTAGATATAAGTACCCTGTATCCGTCATAGACACTCCAAAAGACGGTGTCAGATTCTGGAGAATATAAATCCCTCTTTAAGGGTCTGAATATGATGTACATAAACACAGCATCACATTTACTTCTAGAAATTTAAAGATGGGTGGGGCCACTGAAAGGGCTGAACAATTAACAGCATTGTCTCCTCTTCAGAAGACCTGGGATCAACTACCAGCAACAAAATGGTGGCCCTTCTCCAGTTCCAGGATATCAGACAGACAGACAAACAGAGAGACAGACAGACAGACAAAGATAAGGATGGCAGCCCTGCCTGGTCTTTCTTTCTTTCTTATCCTTTTTAAAAAATGTTTATTTATTTATTTATTTATTTATTTATTTATTTATTTATTAGATATAAGTACACTGTAGCTATCTTCAGATACTCCAAAAGAGGGGGTCAGATTCTGGAGAATCTAAATCCCTCTTATGGTCTGCATATGATGTACATAAACACAGCCTCACATATACTTCTAAAAATTTAAAGAAGGGTGGGGCCACTCTAAAAGCTCAACAATTAACAGCATTGTCTCCTCTTCCAGAGTACCTGGGATCAACTACCAGCAACTATATGGTGGCCCATCTCCAATTCCAGGGGATCATACAGACAGACATACAGACAGTGATAAGGATGGCAGGCCTGCCTGGTCTTTCTTTCTTTCTTATCCTTTTTAACAAAATGTTTATTTATATATTTATTTATGGATTTATAAGATATAAGAACACTGTAGCTGTCTTCAGACACTCCAGAAGAGGGTGTCAGATTCTGGAGAATCTAAATCCTCTTATAATCTGAATATGATGTACATAAACACAGCCTCACATATACTTCTAAATATTTAAAGATGGGTGGCGCCACTGAAAGGGCTCAACAATTAACAGCATTGTCTCCTCTTCCAGAGAACCTGGGATCAACTACCAGCAACTATATGGTGGCCCATCTCCAGTTCCAGGGGATCAGGCAGACAAAGAGACAGACAGACAAGGGTGGCAGTCCTCCCTGGTTTTTCTTTCTTTCTTATCCTTTTTAAAAAATGTTTATTTATTTATTTATGTATTTATAAGATATAAGTACACTGTAGCTGTATTCAGACACTCCAGAAGAGGGTGTCAGATTCTGGAGAATATAAATCCCTCTTATGGTCTGCATATGTTGGACATAAACACAGATTCACATACACTTCTAAAAATTTAAGATGGGTGGGGCCACTGAAAGGGCTCAACAATTAACAGCATTGTCTCTTCTTCCAGAAAACCTGGGATCAACTACCAGCAACTATATGGTGGCCCATCTCCAGTTCCAGGGGATCAGACAGACAGACAGACAGACAGAGATAAGGAGGGCAGGCCTGCCTGGTTTTTCTTTCTTTCTTATCCTTTTAAAATAATGTTTATTTATTTATTTATTTATTTATTTATTTATTTATGTATTTATTAGATATAAGTACACTGTAGTTGTCTTCAGACACTCCAGAAGAGGGTGTCAGATTCTGGAGAATCTAAATCCCTCTTATGGTCTGCATATGATGTACATAAACACAGCCTAACATATACTTCTAAATATTTAAAGATAGGTGGAGCCACTGAAAGGGCTCAACAATTAACAGCATTGTCTCTTCTTCCAGAGAACCTGGGATAAACTAACAGCAACTATATAGTGGCCCATCTCCAGTTCCAATGGATCAGACAGACAGACAGACTGACAGAGATAAGGATGGAGGCCTGCCTGGTCTTTCTTTCTTTCTTATACTTTTAAAAAATGTTTATTAATTTAAGTATGTATTTATTAGATATAAGTACACTTTAGCTGTCTTCAGACACTCTAGAAGTGGGTGTCATCTTCTGGGTAATCTAAATCCCTCTTATGGTCTGCATTTGATGTACATAAACACAGCCTCACATATACTTCTAAAAATTTAAAGAAGGGTGGGCCCACTGAAAGGGCTCAACAATTAACAGCATTGTCTCCTCTTCCAGAGATCCTTGGATCAACTACAAGCAACTATATCGTGGCCCATCTCAAGTTCCAGGGGATAAGACAGACAGACAGACAGACAGAGATAAGGATGGCAGGCCTGCCTGATTTTTCTTTCTTTCTTATCCTTTTTAAAAAATGTTTATTTATTTATTTATTTATTTATTTATTCATTTATTTATTTATTTATTTATTTATTTATTTATGTATTTATTAGATATAAGTACACTGTAGCTGTCCTCAGACTCTCCAGAAGAGGGTGTCAGATTCTGGAGAATCAATATCCCTCTTATGGTCTGCATATGATGTACATGAACACAGCCTCACATATACTTCTAAAAATTTAAAGATGGGTGGGGCCACTGAAAGGGCTCAACAATTAACAGCATTGTCTCCTCTACCAGAGAACCTGGGATCAACTACCAGCAACTATATGGTGGCCCATCTCCAGTTCCAGGGGATCAGACAGACAGACAGAAAGACAAGGATGTCAGGCCTACCTGGTCTCTCTTTCTTTATTATCCTTTTTAAAAAATGTTTATTTGTTTATTTATGAATTTATTAGATATAAGTACACTGTAGCTGTCTTCAGACACTCCAGAAGAGGGTGTCAGATTCTGGAGAATCTAAATCCCTCTTATGATCTGCATATTGCGTACATAAACACAGCCTCGCATATACTTCTAAAAATTTAAAGATGGGTGGGGCCACTGAAAGGGCTCAACAATTAACAGCATTGTCTCCTCTTCCAGAGAACCTGGGATCAACTACAAGAAACTCTATGGTGGCCCATCTCCAGTTCCAGAGGATCAGACAGACAGACAGACAGAGAGACAGAGAGACAGAGATAAGGATGGCAGGCCTGCCTGGTCTTTCTTTCTTTCTTATCGTTTTTAAAAAATGTTTATTTCTTTATTTATGTATTTATTAGATATAAGTACCCTGTATCCGTCATAGACACTCCAAAAGACGGTGTCAGATTCTGGAGAATATAAATCCCTCTTTAAGGGTCTGAATATGATGTACATAAACACAGCATCACATTTACTTCTAGAAATTTAAAGATGGGTGGGGCCACTGAAAGGGCTGAACAATTAACAGCATTGTCTCCTCTTCAGAAGACCTGGGATCAACTACCAGCAACAAAATGGTGGCCCTTCTCCAGTTCCAGGATATCAGACAGACAGACAAACAGAGAGACAGACAGACAGACAAAGATAAGGATGGCAGCCCTGCCTGGTCTTTCTTTCTTTCTTATCCTTTTTAAAAAATGTTTATTTATTTATTTATTTATTTATTTATTTATTTATTTATTAGATATAAGTACACTGTAGCTATCTTCAGATACTCCAAAAGAGGGGGTCAGATTCTGGAGAATCTAAATCCCTCTTATGGTCTGCATATGATGTACATAAACACAGCCTCACATATACTTCTAAAAATTTAAAGAAGGGTGGGGCCACTCTAAAAGCTCAACAATTAACAGCATTGTCTCCTCTTCCAGAGTACCTGGGATCAACTACCAGCAACTATATGGTGGCCCATCTCCAATTCCAGGGGATCATACAGACAGACATACAGACAGTGATAAGGATGGCAGGCCTGCCTGGTCTTTCTTTCTTTCTTATCCTTTTTAACAAAATGTTTATTTATATATTTATTTATGGATTTATAAGATATAAGAACACTGTAGCTGTCTTCAGACACTCCAGAAGAGGGTGTCAGATTCTGGAGAATCTAAATCCTCTTATAATCTGAATATGATGTACATAAACACAGCCTCACATATACTTCTAAATATTTAAAGATGGGTGGCGCCACTGAAAGGGCTCAACAATTAACAGCATTGTCTCCTCTTCCAGAGAACCTGGGATCAACTACCAGCAACTATTCGTGGCCCATCTCCAGTTCCCAGGGATCAGATAGACAGACAGTCTGACAGACAGACAGACAGAGATATGGATGGCTGGCCTGCCTGGTCTTTCTTTCTGTCTTATCCTTTTAAAAAAATGTTTATTTATTTATTTATTTATTTATTTATTTATTTATTTATTTATTAGATATAAGTACACTGTACCTGTTCAGACACTCCAGAAGAGGGTGTCATATTCTTGAGAATCTAAATCTTTCTTATGGTCTGCATATGATGTACATAAACACAGCCTCACATATACTTCTAAAAATTTAAAGAAGGGTGGGGCCACTCTAAAAGCTCAACAATTAACAGCATTGTCTCCTCTTCCAGAATACCAGGGATCGACTACCAGCAACTATATGGTGGCCCATCTTCAGTTCCAGGGGATCAGACAGACAGACATACAGACAGTGCTAAGGATGGCAGGCCTGTCTGGTCTTTCTTTCATTCTTATCCTTTTTAAAAAAATGTTTATTTATATATTTATTTATGTATTTCTTAGATATAAGTACACTGTAGCTGTCTTCAGACACTCCAGAAGAGGGTGTCAGATTCTGGAGAATCTAAATCCCTCTTATGGTCTGCATATGATGTACATAAACACAGCCTCACATATACTTCTAAAAATTTAAAGATGTGTGGGGCCACTGAGAGGGCTCAACAATTAACAGCATTGTCTCATTTTTCAGAGAACCTGGGATAAACTACCAGCACCTTATGGTGGGCCATCTCCAGTTCCAGTGGATCAGACCGACAGACAAACAGAGAGACAGAGATAAGGATGGCAGGCCTGTCTGGTCTTTCAATATTTCTTATACTTTTTAAAAAATGTTTATTTATTTATTTATTTATTTATTTATTTATTTATTTATGAATTTAGTAGTTATAAGTACACTGTAGCTGTTCAGACACTCCAGAAAAGGGTGTCAGATTCTGGAGAATCTAAATCCCTCTTATGGACTGCATATGATGTACATAAACACAGCCTAACATATACTTCTAAAAATTAAAAGATGTGTGGGGCCACTGAAAGGGCTCAACAATTAACAGCATTGTCTCCTCTTATAGAGAACCTGGAATCAACTACCAGCAACTATATGTTGGTCCATCTCCAGTTCCAGGGGATCAGAAAACAGACAGACAGA
Organism: Mus caroli; assembly: GCF_978045245.1. Lineage (NCBI taxonomy): Eukaryota > Metazoa > Chordata > Mammalia > Rodentia > Muridae > Mus > Mus caroli. Next base: position 565,458 of record NW_028227285.1, on the reverse strand, counting down.
CAGTGATAAGGATGGCAGTCTTCCTGGCCTTTCTTTCTTTCTTATCCTTTTTTTTAAAAAATGTTTGTTTATTTATTTATTTATTTATTTATTTATTTATTTATTTATTTATTAGATATAAGTACACTGTAGCTGTTCAGACACTCCAGAAGAGGGTGTCAGATTCTGGAGAATCTAAATCCCTCTTATGGTCTGCATATGATGTACATAAACACAGCCTCACATATATTTCTAAAAATTTAAAGAAGAGTGGGGCCACTCTAAATGCTCAACAATTAACAGCATTGTCTCCTCTTCCAGAGTACCTGGGATCAACTACCAGCAACTATATGGTGTTCCATCTCCAGTTCCAGGGATCAGACAGACAGACAGACAGACAGTGATAAGGATGGCAGGCCTGCATGGTCTTTCTTCCTTCTTATCCTTTTTTAAAAAAAAATGTTTGTTTATTTATTTATTTATTTATTTATTTATATATTTATTTATTAGATATAAGTACACTATAGCTGTACAGACACTCCAAAAGAGGGTGTCAGATTCTGGAGAATCTAAATCACTCTTATGGTCTGCATATGATGTACATAAACACAGCCTCGCATATACTTCTAAAAATTTAAAGATGTGTGGGGCCACTGAGAGGGCTCAACAATTAACAGCATTTTCTCCTCTTTCAGAGAACCTGGCATAAACTACCAGCACCTTATGGTGGCCCATCTCCATTTCCAGTGGATCAGACAGACAGACAGACAGAGAGACAGAGATAAGGATGGCAGGCCTGCCTGGTCTTTCTTTATTTCTTATACTTTTTAAAAAATGTATATTTATTTATTTATTTATTTATTTATTTATTTATGTATTTATTAGATATAAGTACACTGTAGCCGTCTTCAGACACTCCAGAAGAGGGTGACAGATTCTAGAGAATCTAAATCCCTCTTATGGTCTGAATATGATGTACATAAACACAGCATCACATATACTTCTAAAAATTAAAAATGGGTGGGGCCACTGAAAGGGCTCAACAATTAGCAGCATTGTCTCATCTTCCAGAGAACCTGGGATCAACTACTAGCAACTATATGGTGGCCCATCTCCAGTTCCAGAGGATCAGACAGACAGACAGACAGACAGACATAGATAAGGATGTCAGGCCTGCCTGGACTTACTTTCCTTCTTATCCTTTTTAAAAAATGTTTATTTATTTATTTATTTATTTATTTATTTATTTATTTATGTATTTATTAGATATAAGTACACTGTAGCTGTCTTCAGACACTCCAGAAGAGGGTGTCAGATTCTGGAGAATCTAAATCCCTCTTATGGTCTGCATATGATGTACATAAACACAGCCTCACATATACTTCTAAATATTTAAAGATGGGTAGGGCCACTGATAGGGCTCAAAAATTAACAGCATTGTCTCCTCTTCCAGAGAACCTGGGATAAACTACCAGCAACTTTATGGTAGCCCATCTCCAGTTCCAGGGGATCAGACAGACAGACAGACAGACAGAGATAAGGATGGCAGGCCTGCCTGTTCTTTCTTTCTTATCCTTTTTAAAAAATGTTTATTTATTTATTTATTTACTTATGTATTTATTATATATAAGTACACTGTAGCTGTCTTCAGACACTCCAGAAGAGGGTGTCAGATTCTGGAGAAATTAAATCCCTCTTATGGTCTGCATATGATGTACATAAACACAGCCTCACATATACTTCTAAAAATTTAAAGATGGGTGGGGCCACTGAAAGGGCTCAACAATTAACAGCACTGACTCCACTTCCAGAGAACATGGGATCAACTACCAGCAACTATTCGTGGCCCATCTCCAATTACCAGAGATCAGATAGACAGACAGACAGACAGACAGAGATATGGATGGCAGGCGTGCCAGGTCTTTCTTTCTGTCTTATCTTTTTTAAAAAATGTTTGTTTGTTTATTTATTTATTTATTTATTTATTTGTTTATTTATTTATTTATTTATGTATTTAGTAGAAATAAGTACACTCTAGCTGTTCAGACACTCCAGAAGAGGGTGTCAGATTCTGGAGAATCTAAATCCCTCTTATGGTCTGCATATGATGTACATAAACACAGCCTCACATATACTTCTAAAAATTTAAAGAAGGGTGGGGCCACTCTAAAACCTCAACAATTAATAGCATTGTCTCCTCTTCCAGAGTACCTGGGATCAACTACCAGCAACTATATGGTGGCCCATCTCCAGTTCCAGGGGATCAGACAGACAGACATAGAGACAGTGATAAGGATGGCAGGCCTGCCTGGTCTTTATTTCTTTCTTATCCTTTTTAAAAAAATGTTTATTTATATATTTATTTATGTATTTATTAGATATAAGTACACTGTAGCTGTCTTCAGACACTCCTGAAGAGGGTGTCAGATTCTGGAGAAACTAAATCCCTCTTATGGTCTGCATATGATGTACATAAACACAGCCTCACATATACTTCTAAAAATTTAAAGATGGGTGGGGCCACTGAGAGGGCTCAACAATTAACAGCATAGTCTCCTCTTTCAGAGAACCTGGGATAAACTACCAGCACCTTATGGTGGCCCATCTCCAGTTCCAGTGGATCAGACAGACAGACAGACAGAGAGACAGAGATAAGGATGGCAGGCCTGCCTGGTCTTTATTTCTTATACTTTTTAAAAAATGTTTATTTATTTATTTATTTATTTATTTATTTATTTATTTATGTATTTATTAGATAAAAGTACACTCTAGCTGTTCAGACACTCCAGAAGAGGGTGTCAGATTCTGGAGAATCTAAATCCCTCTTATGGTCTGCATATGATGTACATAAACACAGCCTAACATATACTTCTAAAAATTATAAGATGTGTGCGGCCACTGAAAGGGCTCAACAATTAACAGCATTGTCTCCTCTTATAGAGAACCTGGGATCAACTACCAGCAACTATATGGTGGTCCATCTCCAGTTCCAGGGATCAGACAGACAGACAGACAGACAGTGATAAGGATGGCAAGCCTGCCTAGTCTTTCTTTCTTCTTTTCCTTTTTTTTTAAAAAAATGTTTGTTTATTTATTTATTTATTTATTTATTTATTTATTTATTAGATATAAGTACACTATAGCTGTACAGACACTCCAAAAGAAGGTGTCAGATTGTGGAGAATCTAAATCCCTCTTATGGTCTGCATATGATGTACATAAACACAGCCTCACTTATACTTCTAAAAATTTAAAGATGTGTGGGGCCACTGAGAGGGCTCAACAATTAACAGCATTGTCTCCTCTTCCAGAGAACCTGGGATCAACTACCAGCAACTATATGGTGGCCCATCTCCAGTTCCAGAGGATCAGACAGACAGACAGACAGACAGACATAGATAAGGATGGCAGGCCTGCCTGGCCTTACTTTCCTTCTTATCCTTTTTAAAAAATGATTATTTATTTATTTATTTATTTATTTATTTATTTATTTATTTATTAGATATAAGTACACTGTAGCTGTCTTAAGACACTCCAGAAGAGGGTGTCAGTTTCTGGAGAATCTAAATCCCTCTTATGGTCTGCATATGATGTACATAAACACAGCCTCACATATACTTCTAAATATTTAAAGATGGGTAGGGCCACTGATAGGGCTCAAAAATTAACAGCATTGTCTCCTCTTCCAGAGAACCTGGGATCAACTACCATCAACTTTATGGTAGCCCATCTCCAGTTCTAGGGGATCAGACAGACAGACAGACAGACAGAAATAAGGATGGCAGGCCTGCCAGTTCTTTCTTTCTTATCCTTTTTAAAAAATGTTTATTTATTTATTTATTTACTTATGTATTTTTTATATATAAGTACACTGTAGCTGTCTTCAGTCACTCCAGTAGAGGGTGTCAGATTCTGGAGAATCTAAATCCTCTTATAATCTGAATATGATGTACATAAACACAGCCTCACATATACTTCTAAATATTTAAAGAAGTGTGGGGCCACTGAAAGGGATCAACAATTAAAAGCATTGTCTCCTCTTCCAGAGAACCTTGGATCAACTACCAGCAACTATATGGTGGCCCATCTCCAGTTCCCGGGGATCAGACAGACAGACAGACAGACAGAGATAAGGATGGCAGGCCTGCCTGGTCTTACTTTCTTTCTTATCCTTTTTCAAAAATGTTTATTTATTTATTTATTTATTTATGTATTTATTAGATATAAGTACACTGTAGCTGTCTTCAGACACTCCAGTATAGGGTGTCAGATTCTGGAGAATCTAAATCCTCTTATAATCTGAATATGATGTACATAAACACAGCCTCACATATACTTCTAAATATTTAAAGAAGTGTGGGGTCACTGAAAGGGCTCAACAATTAACAGCATTGTCTCCTCTTCCAGAGAACCTTGGATCAACTACCAGCAACTATATGGTGGCCCATCTCCAGTTCCCGGGGATCAGATAGACAGACAGACAGACAGACAGAGATATGGATGGCAGGCCTGCCTGGTCTTTCTTTCTGTCTTATCCTTTTTGAAAAATGTTTATTTATTTATTTATTTATTTATTTATTTATTTATTTATTTATGTATTTAGTAGATATAAGTACACTGTAGCTGTTCAGACACTCCAGAAGAGGGTGTCAGATTCTGGAGAATCTAAATCCCTCTTATGGTCTGCATATGATGTACATAAACACAGCCTCACATATACTTATAAAAATTATAAATAGGTGGGGTCACTGAAAGGACTCAACAATTAACAGCATTGTCTCCTCTTCCAGAGAACCTGGGATCAACTACCAGCACCTAAAAGGTGGCCCATCTCCAGTTCCAGGGGATCAGACAGACAGACATACAGACAGTGATAAGGATGGCAGGCCTGCCTGGTCTTTCTTTATTTCTTATACATTTTAAAAAATGTTTATTTATTTATTTATTTATTTATATATTTATTTATTTATGTAATTATTAGATATAAGTACACTGTAGCCATTTTCAGACACTCCAGAAGAGGGTGACAGATTCTAGAGAATCTAAATCCCTCTTATGGTCTGAATATGATGTACATAAACACAGCATCACATATACTTCTAAAAATTAAAAATGGGTGGGAACACTGAAAGGGCTCAAAAATTAACAGCATTGTCTCCTCTTCCAGAGAACCTGGGATCAACTACCAGCAACTATATGGTGGCCCATCTCAAGTTCCAGGGGATCAGACAGACAGACAGACAGACAGACAGAGATAAGGATGGCAGGCCTGCCTGGTCTTACTTTCTTTCTTATCCTTTTTAAAAAATGTTTATTTATTTATTTATTTATTTATTTATTTATTATATATAAGTACACTGTAGCTGTCTTCAGACACTCCAGAAGAGGGTGTCAGATTCTCGAGAATCTAAAACCCTCTTATGGTCTGCATATGATGTACATAAACACAGCCTCACATATACTTCTAAATATTTAAAATGGGTAGGGCCACTGATATGGCTCAACAATTAACAGCATTGTCTCCTCTTCTAGAGAACCTGGGATCAACTAACAGCAACTATATGGTGGCCCATCTCCAATTCCAAGGGATCAGACAGACTGACAGACAGACAGACTGACAGAGATAAGGATGGCAGGCCTGCCTGGTCTTTCTTTCTTTCTTATCCTTTTTAAAAAATGTTTATTTATTTATTTATATGTTTATCAGATAAAAGTACACTGTAGCCATCTTCAGACACTCCAGAAGAAGGTGTCAGATTCTGGAGAATCTAAATCCCTCTTATGGTCTGCATATGATGTACATAAACACAGCCTCACATTTACTTCTTAAAATTTAAAGGTGGAGGGGGGCCACTGAAAGGTCTCAGCAATTAACAGCATTTTCTCCTCTGACAGAGAAACTGGGATCAACTACCTGCAACTATATGGTGGCCCATCTCCACTCCCAGGGGATCAGACAGACAGACAAGGATAAGGATAGCAGGCCTGCCTGGTCTTTCTTTCTTTCTTATCCTTTTTAAAATTTTTTTATTTATTTATGTATTTATTAGATATAAGTACACTGTAGCTGTCTTCAGACACTCCAGAAGAGGGTGGCAGATTCTGATGAATCTAAATCCCTCTTATGGTCTGTATATGATGTACATAAACACAGCCTCACATACACTTCTAAAAATTTAAAGATGGGTAGGGCCACTGATAGGGCTCAACAATTAACAGCATTGTCTCCTCTTCCAGAGAACCTGGGATCAACTACCAGCAACTATATGGTAGCCCATCTCCAGTTCCAGGGGATCAGACAGACAGACAGACAGACAGACAGAGATAAGGATGGCAGGCCTGCCTGGTCTTACTTTCTTTCTTATCCTTTTTAAAAAATGTTTATTTATTTATTTATTTATTTATTTATTTATTTATTAAATATGAGTACACTGTAGCTGTCTTCAGACACTTAGTAGAGGGTGTGTAATTCTGGAGAATCTAAATCCTCTTATAATCTGAATATGATGTACATAAACACAGCCTCACATATACTTCTAAATATTTTAAGAAGTGTGGGGCCACTGAAAGGGCTCAACAATTAAGAGCATTGTCTCCTCTCCCAGAGAACCTTGGATCAACTACCAGCAACTATATGGTGGCCCATCTCCAGTTCCAGGGGATCAGACAGACAGACAGACAGACAGAGATAAGGTTGGCAGGCCTGCCTGGTCTTACTTTCTTTCTTATCCTTTTTTAAAAATGTTTATTTATTTATTTATTTATTATATATAAGTACACTGTAGCTGTCTTCAGACACTCCAGAAGAGGGTGTCAGATTCTGGAGAATCTAAATCCTCTTATAATCTGAATATGATGTACAGAAACACAGCCTCACATATACTTCTAAATATTTAAAGAAGTGTGGGGCCACTGAAAGGGCTCAACAATTAACAGCATTGTCTCCTCTTCCAGAGAACCTTGGATCAACTACCAGCAACTATATGGTGGCCCATCTCCAGTTCCCGGGGATCAGATAGACAGACAGACAGACAGGCAGAGATATGGATGCCAGGCCTGCCTGGTCTTTCTTTCTTTCTTATCCTTTTTAAAAAATATTTACTTATTTATTTATTTATTTATCTATTTATATTTTTAGTAGATATAAGTACACTGTAGCTGTTCAGACACTCCAGAAGAGGGTGTCAGATTCTGGAGAATCTAAATCCCTCTTATGGCCTGCATATGATGTACATAAACACAGCCTCACATATACTTCTAAAAATTTAAAGAAGGGTGGGGCCACTCTAAAAGCTCAACAATTAACAGCATTGTCTCCTCTTCCAGAGTACCTGGGATCAACTACCAGCAACTATATGGTGGCCCATCTCCAGTTCCAGGGGATCAGACAGACAGACATACAGACAGTGCTAAGGATGGCAGGCCTGCCTGGTCTTTCTTTCTTTCTTATCCTTTTTAAAAAAATGTTTATTTATATTTTTATTTATGTATTTATTAGATATAAGTACACTGTAGCTGTCTTCAGACACTTCAGAAGAGGGTGTCAGATTCTGGAGAATCTAAATCCCTCTTATGGTCTGCATATGATGTACATAAACACAGCCTCACATATACTTCTAAAAATTTAAAGATGTGTGGGACCACTGAGAGGGCTCAACAATTAACAGCATTGTCTCCTCTTTCAGAGAACCTGGAATAAACTACCAGCACCTTATGGTGGCCCATCTCCAGTTCCAGTGGATCAGACAGACAGACAGACAGACAGACAGAGATAAGGATGTCAGGCCTGCCTGGTCTTTCTTTCTTTCTTAACCTTTTAAAAAAATATTTATTTATTTATTTATGTATTTCTTAGATATGAGTACACTGTAGCTTTCTTTAGACACTCCAGAGGAGGGTGTCAGATTCTGGAGAATGTAAATCCCTCTTAGGGTATGCATATGATGTACATAAACACAGCCTCACATTTACTTCTAAAAATTTAAAGATGTGTGGGGCCAATGAAAGGGATCAACAATTAAGAGCATTGTCTCCTCTTATAGAGAACCTGGGATCAACTACCAGCAACTATATGGTGGTCCATCTCCAGTTCCAGGGGTTCAGACAGACAGACAAACATACAGACAGATAGAGTTAAGGATGGCAGGCCTACCTGGTCTTTCATTCTTTCTTATCCTTTTTAAAAAATGTTTATTTATTTATTTATGTATTTATTAGATATAAGTACACTGTAGCTGTCTTCAGACACTCTAGAAGAGGGTGTCATATTCTGGAGAATCTAAATCCCTCTTATGGTCTGCATATGATGTTCATAAACACAGCCTCACATATACTTCTAAAAATTTAAAGATGGGTGGGCGTACTGAAAGGGCTCAATAATTAACACCATTGTCTCCTCTTCCAGAGAACGTGGGATCAAATACCAGCAACTATATTGTGGCCCATCTCAACTTGCAGGGGATCAGACAGACAGACACACAGACAGAGATGAGGATGGCAGGCCTGCCTGATTTTTCTTTCTTTCTTATCCTTTTTAAAAATGTTTATTTATTTATTTATTTATTTATTTATTTATTTATTTATTTATTTATGTATTTATTAGATATAAGTACACTGTAGCTATCTTCAGACTCTCCAGAAGAGGGTGTCAGATTCTGGAGAATCTATATCCCTCTTATGGTCTGCATATGATGTACATAAACACAGCCTCACATATACTTCTAAAAATTTAAAGATAGTTGGGGCCACTGAAAGGGCTCAACAATTAACAGCATTGTCTCCTCTTCCAGAGGACCTGGGATCAACTACCAGCAACTAAATTGTGGCCCAATTCCAGTTCCAGGGGATCAGACAGACATACATACAGACAGACAGACAAGGATTGCAGGCCTGCCTTGTTTTTCTTTCTTTCTTATACATTTTAAAAAGGTTTATTTATTTATATATGTATTTATTAGATATAAGTACACTGTAGCTGTCTTCAGGCACTTCAGAAGAGGGTGTCATATTCTGGAGAATCTAAATCCCTCTTATGGTCTGCATATTATGTACATAAACACAGCCTCACATATACTTCTAAAAATTTAAAGATGTGTGGGGAAACTGAAACGGCTCAACAATTAACAGCATTGTCTCCTCTACCAGAGAACCTGGGATCAACTAGCAGAAACTATATGGTGGCCCATCTCCAGTTCCAGGGGATCAGACAGACAGACAGGCAGACAGAGATAAGGATGGCAGGCCTGCCTGGCCTTACATTCTTTCTTATCCTTTTTCAAAAATGTTTATTTATTTATTTATTTATTTATTTATTTATTTATTTATTTATTATATATAAGTACACTGTAGCTGTCTTCAGACACTCCAGAAGAGGATGTCAGATTCTGGAGAATATAAATCCCTCTTATGATCTGCATATGATGTACATAAACACAGCCTCACATATACTTATAAAAATTATAAATAGGTGGGGTCACTGAAAGGGCTCAGCAATTAACAGCATTGTCTCTTCTTCCAGAGAACCTGGGATCAACTACCAGCAATTATATGGTGGCCCATCTCCAGTTCCAGGGGATCAGACAGACAGACAGACAGACAGACAGAGATAAGGAGGGCAGGCCTGCCTGGTCTTTCTTTCTTTCTTATCCTTTTAAAATAATGTTTATTTATTTATTTATTTATTTATTTATTTATTTATTTATTTATTAGATATAAGTACACTGTAGTTGTCTTCAGACACTCCAGAAGAGGGTGTCAAATTCTGGAGAATCTAAATCCCTCTTATGGTATGCATATGATGTACATAATCACAGCCTAACATATACTTCTAAAAATTTAAAGATAGGTGGAGCCACTGAAAGGGCTCAACAATTAACAGCATTGTCTCCTCTTCCAGAGAACCTGGGATCAACTAACGGCAACTATATGGTGGCCCATCTCCAGTTCCAAGGGATCAGACAGACAAACAGACAGACAGACAGACAGAGATAAGAACGGCAGGCCTGCCTGGTCATTCTTTCTTTCTTATCCTTTTAAAATAATGTTTGTTTATTTATTTATTTATTTATTTATTTATTTATTTATTTATTTATTTATGTATTTATTAGATATAAGTACACTGTAGTTGTCTTCAGACACTCCAGAAGAGGGTGTCAAATTCTGGAGAATCTAAATCACTCTTATGGTCTGCATATGATGTACATAAACAGAGCCTAACATATACTTCTAAAAATTTAAGATAGGTGGAGCCACTGAAAGGGCTCAACAATTAACAGCATTGTCTCCTCTTCCAGAGAACCTGGGATCAACTAACAGCAACTATATGGTGGCCCATCTCCAGTTCCAAGGGATCAGACAGACAGACTGACAGAGATAAGGATGGAGGCCTGCCTGGTCTTTCTTTCTTTCTTATACTTTTTAAAAAATATTTATTTAATCATTTATTTATTTATTTATTTATTTATTTATTTATTTATTTATGTATTTATTAGATATAAGTACACTGTAGCTGTCTTCAGACACTCTAGAAGAGGGTGTCATCTTCGGGAGAATCTATATTCCTCTTATGGTCTGCATATGATGTACATAAACACAGCCTCACATATACTTCTAAAAATTAAAAGATGGGTGGGCCCACTGAAAGAGCTCAACAATTAACACCATTGTCTCTTCTTCCAGAGAACGTGGGATCAACTACCAGCAACTATATGGTGGCCCATCTCAAGTTCCAGGGGATAAGACAGACAGACAGACAGACAGAGATAAGGATGGCAGGCCTGCCTGATTTTTCTTTCTTTCTTATCCTTTTTAAAAAATGTTTATTTATTTATTTATTCATTCATTCATTCATTTATTTATTTATGTATTTATTAGATATAAGTACACTGTAGCTGTCTTCAGACTCTCCAGAAGAGGGTGTCAGATTCTGGAGAATCTATTTCCCTCTTATGGTCTGCATATGATGTACATGAACACAGCCTCACATATACTTCTAAAAATTTAAAGATGTGTGGGGCCACTGAAAGGGCTCAACAATTCACAGCATTGTCTACTCTTCCAGAGAACCTGGGATCAACTACCAGCAACTATATGGTGGCCCATCTCCAGTTCCAGGGGATCTGACAGATAGACAGACAGACAGACAGACAGACAAGGTGGCAGGGCTGCCTGGTCTTTCTTTCTTTCTTATACTTTTTAAAAATGTTTATTTATTTATTTATTTATTTATTTATTTATTTATTTATTTATGTATTTATTAGATATAAGTACACTGTAGCTATCTTCAGACTCTCCAGAAGAGGGTGTCAGATTCTGGAGAATCTATATCCCTCTTATGGTCTGCATATGATGTACATAAACACAGCCTCACATATACTTCTAAAAATTTAAAGATGTGTGGGGCCACTGAAAGGGCTCAACAATTAACAGCATTGTCTCCTCTTCCAGAGGTCCTGGGATCAACTACCAGCAACTATATTTTGGCCAAATTCCAGTTCCAGGGATCAGACAGACATACATACAGACAGACAGACAAGGATTGCAGGCCTGCCTGGTTTTTCTTTTTTTCTTATACATTTTAAAAATGTTTATTTATTTATATATGTATTTATTAGATATAAGTACACTGTAGCTGTCTTCAGGCACTTCAGAAGAGGGTGTCATATTCTGGAGAATCTAAATCCCTCTTATGGTCTGCATATGATGTACATAAACACAGCCTCACATATACTTCTAAAAATTTAAAGATGTGTGGGGCCACTGAAACGGCTCAACAATTAACAGCATTGTCTCCTCTACCAGAGAACCTGGGATCAACTAGCAGCAACTATATGGTGGCCCATCTCAAGTTCCAGGGGATCAGACAGACAGACAGACAGACAGACAAGGATTGCAGGCCTGCCTGGTTTTACTTTCTTTCTTATCCTTTTTAAAAATGTTTATTTATTTATTTATTTATTTATTTATTTATTTATTTATTATATATAAGTACACTCTAGCTGTCTTCAGACACTCCAGAAGAGGGTGTCAGATTCTGGAGAATCTAAATCCCTCTTATGGTCTGCATATGATGTACATAAACACAGCCTCACATATACTTCTAAAAATTTAAAGATGTGTGGGGCCACTGAAGGGGCTCAAAAATTAACAGCATTGTCTCCTCTACCAGAGAAACTGGGATCAACTACCAGCAACTATATGGTGGCCCATCTCCAGTTCCAGGGGATCAGGCAGACAAAGAGACAGACAGACAAGGGTTGCAGGCCTCCCTGGTTTTTCTTTCTTTCTTATCCTTTTTAAAAAATGTTTATTTATTTATTTATGTATTTATTAGATATAAATACACTGTAGCTGTCTTCAGACACTCCAGAAGAGGGTGTCAGATTCTGGAGAATATAAATCCCTCTTATGGTCTGCATATGATGGACATAAACACAGATTCACATACACTTCTAAAAATTTAAGATGGGTGGGGCCACTGAAAGGGCTCACAATTAACAGCATTGTCTCTTCTTCCAGAGAACCTGGGATCAACTACGAGCAACTATATGGTGGCCCATCTCCAGTTCCAGGGGATCAGACAGACAGACAGACAGACAGACAGAGATAAGGATGGCAGGCCTGCCTGGTCTTTCTTTCTTTCTTATCCTTTTAAAATAATTTTTGTTTATTTATTTATTTATTTATTTATTTATTTATTTATTTATTAGATATAAGTACACTGTAGTTGTCTTCAGACACTCCAGAAGAGGGTGTCAAATTCTGGAGAATCTAAATCCCTCTTATGGTCTGCATATGATGTACATAAACACAGCCTAAAATATACTTCTAAAAATTTAAAGATAGGTGGAGCCACTGAAAGGGCTCAACAATTAACAGCAATGTCTCCTCCTCCAGAGAACCTGGGATCAACTAACAGAAACTATATGGTGGCCCATCTCCAGTTCCAAGGGATCAGAGAGACAGACAGACAGACTGACAGAGATAAGGATGGAGGCCTGCCTGGTCATTCTTTCTTTCTTATACTTTTAAAAAAATATTTATTTATTTATTTATTTATTTATTTATTTATTTATTAGATATAAGTACACTGTAGCTGTCTTCAGACACTCTAGAAGAGGGTGTCATCTTCTGGAGAATCTAAATCCCTCTTATGGTCTGCATATGATGTACATAAACAGAGCCTCACATATACTTCTAAAAATTTAAAGATGGGTGGGGCCACTGAAAGGGCTCAACAATTAACAGCATTGTCTCCTCTTCCAAAGGACCTGGGATCAACTACCAGCAACTATATTGTGGCCCAATTCCAGTTCCAGGGGATCAGAGAGACATACATCGAGACAGACAGACAAGGATTGCAGGCCTGCCTGGTTTTGCTTTCTTTATTATACATTTTAAAAATGTTTATTTATTTATATATGTATTTATTAGATATAAGTACACTGTAGCTGTCTTCAGGCACTTCAGAAGAGGGTGTCATATTCTGGAGAATCTAAATCCCTCTTATGGTCTGCATATGATGTACATAAACACAGCCACACATATACTTCTAAAAATTTAAAGATGTGTGGGGCCACTGAAACGGCTCAACAATTAACAGCATTGTCTCCTATACCAGAGAACCTGGATCAACTAGCAGCAACTATATGGTGGCCCATCTCCAGTTCCAGGGGATCAGACAGACAGACAGACAGACAGACAAGTATTGCAGGCCTGCCTGTTTTTACTTTCTTTCTTATCCTTTTAAAAAATGTTTATTTATTTATTTATTTATTTATTTATTTATTTATTTATTATTTAAAAGTACACTGTAGCTGTCTTCAGACACTCCAGAAGAGGGTGTCAGATTCTAGAGAATCTAAATCCCTCTTATGGTCTGAATATGATGTACATAAACACAGCCTCACATATACTTCTAAAAATTATAAATAGGTGGGGCCACTGAAAGGACTCAACAATTAACAGCATTGTCTCCTCTTCCAGAGAACCTGGGATCAACTACCAGCACCTAAAAGGTGGCCCATCTCCAGTTCCACGGGATCAGGCAGACAAAGAGACAGACAGACAAGGGTGGCAGGCCTCCCTGGTTTTTCTTTCTTTCTTATCCTTTTTAAAAAATGTTTATTTATTTATTTATGTATTTATTAGATATAAGTACACTGTAGTTGTCTTCAGACACTCTAGAAGAGGGTGTCAGATTCTGGAGAATATAAATCCCTCTTATGGTCTGCATATGATGGACATAAACACAGATTCACATACACTTCTAAAAATTTAAGATGGGTGGGGCCACTGAAAGGGCTCACAATTAACAGCATTGTCTCTTCTTCCAGAGAACCTGGGATCAACTACCAGCAACTATATGGTGGCCCATCTCCAGTTCCAGGGGTTCAGACAGACAGACAGACAGACAGACAGACAGAGATAAGGATGGCAGGCCTGCCTGGTCTTTCTTTATTTCTTTTCGTTTTAAAATAATGTTTATTTATTTATTTATTTATTTATTTATTTATTTATTTATGTATTTATTAGATATAAGTACACTGTAGTTGTCTTCAGACACTCCAGAAGAGAGTGTCAAATTCTGGAGAATCTAAATCCCTCTTATGGTCTGCATATGATGTACATAAACACAGCCTAAAATATACTTCTAAAAATTTAAAGATAGGTGGAGCCACTGAAAGGGCTCAACAATTAACAGCAATGTCTCCTCTTCCAGAGAACCTGGGATCAACTAACAGAAACTATATGGTGGCCCATCTCCAGTTCCAAGGGTTCAGAGAGACAGACAGACAGACTGACAGAGATAAGGATGGAGGCCTGCCTGGTCATTCTTTCTTTCTTATACTTTAAAAAAAATATTTATTTATTCATTTATTTATTTATGTATTTATTAGATATAAGTACACTGTAGCTGTGTTCAGACACTCTAGAAGAGGGTGTCATCTTCTGGAGAATCTAAATCCCTCTTATGGTCTGCATGTGATGTACATAAACAGAGCCTCACATATACTTCTAAAAATTTAAAGATGGGTGGGGCCACTGAAAGGGCTCAACAATTAACAGCATTGTCTCTTCTTCCAGAGAACATGGGATCAACTACCATCAACTTTATGGTGGCCCATCTCCAGTTCCAGGGGATCAGACAGACAGACAGACAGAGATAAGGAGGGCAGGCCTGCCTGGTCTTTCTTTCTTTCTTATCCTTTTAAAATAATGTTTATTTATTTATTTATTTATTTATTTATTTATTTATTAGATATAAGTACACTGTAGTTGTCTTCAGACACTCCAGAAGAGGGTGTCAGATCCTGGAGAATCTAAATCCCTCTTATGGTCTGCATATGATGTACATAAACACAGCCTAACATATACTTCTAAAAATTTAAAGATGGGTGGGCCCACTGAAAGGGCTCAACAATTAACAGCATTGTCTCCTCTTTCAGAGAACCTGGGATAAACTACCAGCACCTTATGGTGGCCCATCTCCAGTTCCAAGGGATCAGACAGACAGACAGACAGACTGACAGAGATAAGGATGGAGGCCTGCCTGGTCTTTCTTTCTTTCTTATACTTTTAAGAAATGTTTATTAATTTAAGTATGTATTTATTAGATTTAAGTACAAGGTAGCTGTCTTCAGACACTCTAAAAGAGGGTGTCATCTTCTGGAGAATCTAAATCCCTCTTATGGTCTGCATATGATGTACATAAACACAGCCTCACATATATTTCTAAAAATTTAAAGATGGGTGGGCCCACTGAAAGGGCTCAACAATTAACAGCATTGTCTCCTCTTCCAGAGAACCTGGGATCAACTACCAGCAACTATATGGTGGCCCATCTACAGTTCCAGGGGATCAGACACACAGAGAGACAGACAGACACTGTAGGACCCAGAATATGGCAAGAAACCCTGAGAAAGGTGGAAAATTAATAATACACTGTGTAGTACCCAGAATATGGCAAGAAACCCTCATAAAAGTAGAAAATTAAAAACTCACACTTAAGGACCTCAAATATGGCAAGAAAACCTGAAAAATGTGGAAAATGAGAATAATCACAGTGTAGGAACCAGAATTCCGAAAATACTTGAAAAATGTCGTAAATGAGAAAATCACATTTTAGGACCCAGAATATGGGGAGAAACCCTGAGAAACGTGGAAAATTAAAAATACACTCTGTAGCACTGAGAATATGGCAAGAAACCCTCAACAAAGTAGAAAATTAAAAACTCACACTGAAGGATCCCGAATATGGCGCGAAAACATGAAAAAGGTAGAAAATGAGAATAATCACACTGTATTACCCAGAATTACAAAAACATGAAAAACATCGAAAATGGGAAAATCACACTTGTAGGACCCAAAATACGGAAAAACTTGAAAAACGTGGAAAATGAGAAAATCACACTGGAGAAACCAGAATATGCCGAACAACCATGAAAAACCTGAAAATTAAAAATTCACACTATTGGACACAGAATATGGTGAGAAACCATGAAAAGACTGGACAATTAAAAATTCACACTTCATTACCCAGATATGGAGAGAAATACTGAAAACCGTGGGAAAAAATTCACACTGAAGTACCTGGAATACGGCAAGAGACCCTGAAAAAACATGGAAATGAGAAAATCACACAGTACGACCCAGAATATGACGAAAAAACCTGAAAAAGATAAAATATTAAAATATCACACGGAAGGACCCGGAATATGGCGAAAAACCTGAAAAACGAGGAAGATAAAAAACTCACACTGAAGGACACAGAATATGGCGAGAAAACCTGAAAAAAGTAGAAAATTAAAAATTCACACTGAAAGACCCCGAATATGGTTTGAAAACCTGAAAAAGGTGGAAAATGAGAATAATCACACTGTAGGACCCAGATTATGCCCAGAAACCCTGAAAACGTGTAAAATTAAAAAAACATGCTGTAGGACCCAGAATATGGCGAGAAAACCTGAAAAAAGTAGAAAATTAAAAATTCACACTGAAGGACCCCGAATATGGTGAGAAAACCTGAAAAAGGTGGAAAATGAGAATAATCACACTGTAGGACCCAGAATTACGAAAAAACTTGAAAAACTTCCAAAATAATAAAATCACACTGCAGGACCCAGAATATGCCGAGAAACATTGAAAAACATGAAAATTAAAAATTGACACTGTCAGACACAGAATAAGGGAGAAACCATGAAAAAAGTGGAAAATTAAATATTCACACTGCATTACCCAGAATATGGCGAGAAATACTAAAAAACGTGGAAAATTAAAAATTCACACTGAAGGACATGGAATATGGCAAGAAAACCTGAAAAAGTGGAAATGAGAAAATCACACTGTAGGACCCAGAATATGAGAAAAAATCTGAAAAAGGTGGAAAATTAAAAATTCACACTGAAGGATCCGGAATATGGTGAAAAAACCTGAAAAACGAGGAAAATTAAAAACTCACACTGAAGGACCCAGAATATGGCGAGAAACCCTGAAAGAGTAGAAATTTAAAACTCACACTGAAGGACCCCAAATATGGCGAGAAAACCTGAAAAATGGGGAAAATGAGAATAATCACATTGAGGGACCCAGAATTGGGAAAAAACTTGAAAAACCTCAAAAATGAGAAAATCACACTGCAGGACCCAGAATATGCCTAGATTCCCTGAAAACCTGGAAAATTAAAAATACAAGCTGTAGGACCAAGAATATGGAGAGAAGCCCTGAAAAAGTAGAAAATTAAAAACTCACACTGAAGGACCCCAAATATGTCGAGAAAACCTGAAAAATTTGGAAAATGAGAAAGTCACACTGTAAGACCCAGAATATGACGAAAAAACCTGAAAAATGTGGGAAATTAAAAATTCACACAGAAGGACCTGGAATATGTCAAGAAAACCTGAAAAATTGGAAATGAGAAAATCACACTGTAGGACCCAGAATATGACGAAAAAACCTGAAAAACGTGGAAAAATAAAAATTCACACTGAAGGACCCAGAATATGGTGAGAATACCTGAAAAACGAGGAAAATTAAAAACTCACACTGAATGACCCAGAATACGGCGAGAAACCATGAAAGAGTAGAAAATTAAAAATTCACACTGACGGACCCCAAATATGGCGAAAAAACCTGAAAAATGAGGAAAATGAGAAAATCACATTGTAAGACCCAGAATATGACGAAAAAACCTGAATAATGTGGAAAATAAAAAATTCACAGTGAAGGACACGGAATATGGCGAGAATACCTGAAAAACGAGGAAAATTAAAAACTCATACTGAAGGACACAGAATATGGCGAGAAACCTTGAAAAAAGTAGAAAATTAAAAATTCACACTGAAAGACCCCAAATATGTCGAGAAAACCTGATAAAGGTGGAAAATGAGAATAATCACACTGTAGGACCCAGAATTGCCAAAAAACTTGAAAAACCATAAAAATGAGAAAATCACACTGCAGGACACAGAATATGCCGAGAAACCCTGAAAACGTGGAAAATTAAAAATTAACACTGAAGGACCTGGAATATGGCAAGAAAACCTGAAAAACGTGGAAATGAGAAAAATCACAGTGTAGGACCCAGAATATGAAGAAAAAACCTGTAAAACTTGAAAAATTAATAATTCACACTGAAGAACCCAGAATATTGTGAGAAAATCTGAAAAACGTCGAAAATGAAAAATACACACTGTAGGACCCAGAACATGGCAAGAAACCCTGAAAGAGTAGAAAATTAAAAACTCACACTGAAGGACCCCAAATATGGCAAGAAACCCTGAAAAAAGTAGAAAATTACAAACTGACACTGAAGAACCCCAATTATGGCGAGAAAACATGAAAAAGGTGGAAAATGAGAAAATCACACTGTAGGACCCAGAATTACGAAAAAACTTGAAAATATCGAAAATGAGAAAATCACACTGTAGGACCCAGAATATGCCAAGAAACCCTGAAAACGTGAAAAATTAAAAATACAACGTTTAGGACCCAGAATACGGCGAGAAACCCTGAAAAACTTAGAAAATTACAAACTCACACTGAAGGACCCGAAAAATGGCTAGAAAGGCTGAAAAAGGTGGAAAATGAGAAAATCACACTATAGGACCCAGAATTACGAAAAAACTTGAAAAATGTGGAAAATGAGAAAATCACACTGTAGGACCCAGAATATGCCGAGAAACGCTGAAAAAAGTGAAACATTAAATATTCACACTGTCGGACCAAGAATATTACCAAAAAAAAACCTTAAAAACGTGGAAAATTAAAAATTTACACTGTGGGACCCAGAATATGGCGAGAAACACTGAAAATGTGGAAAATTAAATTCACACTGTAGGAACCAGAATATGCCGAGAAAACCTGAAAAAGTTTGAAAATGAAAAAATCACACTGTGGGACTGAGAATATGATGAAAAAAAAAACTTAAAAACATGGAAAATTAAAAACTCCCACTGAAAAACCTAGAATATGGCAAGAAACCCTGAAAAAGGTGGAAAATGAGAAATTCACACTGTAGGACCCAGAATATGATGATAAACACTGAAAAATATTGAAAAATAAAAATTCACACTATAGGACCAGAATATGGAAAAAAACCTTGAAAAACGTGGAAAATTAAAAATTCACACTGCAGGACCCAGAATATGCTGAGAAAACCTGAAAAAGGTGGAAAATGAGAAAATCACACTGTAGGACGGAGAATTGGGGAAAAAAACTTGAAAAAAGTCAAAAATTGGAAAATCGCACAGTAGGAGCCAGAATATGCCAGAAACCCTGAAAACGTGGAAAATTAAAAATACACGCTGTAGGATTCAGAATATGGCAATAAACCCTGAAAGAAGTAGAAAATTAAAAACTCACACTGAAGGACCCGGAATATGGCGAGAAAACCTGAAAAATGTGGAAAATGAGAAAATCAACCTGTAGGACATAGAAATGCGAAAAAACTTAAAAAAAGTGGAAAATGAGAAAATCACATTGTAGGACCCAGAATATGCCAAGAAACCCTGAAAAACGAGAAAAAATAAAAATATGCTTTTTGGAGCCAGAATATTGCAAGAAACACAGTAAAAAGTAGAAAATTAAAAACTCACACTGAAAGACACCGAATATGGCAAAAAACCTGAAAAAGGTGGAAAATGAGTATAATCACACTGTAGGACACAGAATAGCGATAAAACTTGAAAAACGTGCCCAGAATATGGCGAGAAACACTGAAAAACGTGGAAAATTAAAAATTCAGACTGAAGGACCTGGAATATGGCAAGAAAACCTGAAAAACGAGGAAATAGGAAAATCACACTGTAGGAGCCAGAATATGCCGAGAAACCTTGAAAAACGTGGAAAATTAAAAATACACTCTGTAGGACCCAGAATATGGCGAGAAACCCTGAAAAAAGTAGAAAATTAAAAACTCACATTGAAGGACCCCGAATATGGCGAGAAAACCTGAAAAAGGTGGAAAATGAGAAAATCACACTGTAGGACCCATAATATTACAGAAAACTTGAAAGAAGTGGAAAATTAAAAATTCACAGTGAAGGACCCAGAATATGGCGAGAAAACCTGAAAAACGAGGAAAATTCAAAATTCACACTGTAGGACCCAGAATATGGCTAGAAAACCTGAAAAAGTTGGAAAATGAGAATAATCACACTGTAGGACCAAGATATGTGAAAAAACTTGAAAAATTTCAAAATTGAGAAAATCACACTGTAGGACCCAGAATATGCTGAGAAACACTGAAAAACGTGGAAAATTAAAAATACACGGTGTAGGACCCATAATATGTCGAGAAACCCTGAAAAATTAGAAATGTAAAAACTCACACTGAAGGACCCCAAATATGGCAAGAAAACATGAAAAAGGTGAAAAAAGAGAAAATCACACTGTAGGACCCAGAAATATGAAAAAACTTGAAAAATGTGGAAAATGAGAAAATCACACTGCAGAAACCAGAATATGCCGAACAACCATGAAAAACCTGAAAATTAAAAATTCACACAGTCGGACACAGAATATGGTGAGAAACCATGAAAAAAGTGGACAATTAAAAATTCACAATTTATTACCCAGATATGGCGAGAAATACTGAAAACCGTGGAAAAAAATTCACACTGAAGGACCTGGAATACGGCAAGTGACCCTGAAAAACATGGAAATGAGAAAAATCACACAGTAGGACCCAGCATATGGCGAGAAAACCTGAAAAAAGTAGAAAATTAAAAATTCACACTGAAGGACCCCGAATATTGCAAGAAAACCTGAAAAGGGTGGAAAATGAGAATAATCAATCTGTAGGACCCAGCTTATGCCTAGAAACCCTGAAAACGTGGAAAATTAAAAATACATGCTGTAGGACCCAGAATATGGTGTGTAACCCTGAAAAAAGTTGAAAATAACAAACTCACACTGTAGGACCCCAAATATGGCGAGAAACCCTGCAAAAGGTGGAAAATGAGAAAATCACACTGCAGGATCCAGAATATGCCGAGAAAATGTGAAAAACGTGAAAATTAATAATTCACACTAACGGACCCAGAATATGGCGAGAAACACTTAATAAAAAAGTAGGAAATTAAAAACTCACAGTGAAGGAGCCCAAACATGACCAGAAAAACCTGAAAAAGGTGGAAAATGAGAAAATCACACTGTAGGATCCAGAATATGGCAAGAAATCCTGAAAAAAGTAGAAAAATAAAAACTCACACTGAAGGACCCCAAATATGGCAAGAAAACCAGAAAAAGGTGGAAAATGAGAAAATCACACAGTAGGACCCAGAATTACAAAAAAACTTGAAAAAAGTGGAAAATGAGAAAATCACACTGCAGGACCAAGAATATTTAGAGAAATCCTGAAAAACGTGAAAATTAAAAATTCACACTCCAGGACCTAGAATATGCCGAGAAACCCTGAAAAACGTGAAAATTAAAAATTCACATTATCGGACCCAGAATATCGTTAGAAACCCTGAAAAACGTGAAAATTAAAAATTCAACTGAAGGACCCGGAATATGGCGAGAAACCCTGAAAAAAGTAGAAAACTAAAAATTCACACTGAAGTACCCGGAATATGGCGAGAAAACCTGAAAAGGTGGAAAATGAGAATAATCACAGTGTAGGACCCAGAATTGCACAAAAATAAAACTTGAAAAACATCGTAAATGAGAAAATCAAACTGTAGGACCCAGAATATGGCAAGAAACCCTGAGAAACGTGGAAAATTAATAATACACTCTGTAGTACCCAGAATATGGCAAGAAACCCTCAAAAAAGTAGAAAATTAAAAACTCACACTGAAGAACCCCAAATATGGCAAGAAAACCTGAAAAATGTGGAAAATGAGAATAATCACAGATTAGGACCCAGAATTGCGAAAATACTTGAAACGTCGTAAATGAGAAAATCACATTTTAGGACCCAGAATATGGCGAGAAACCCTGAGAAACGTAGAAAATTAAAAATACACTCTGTAGCACCGAGATAATGGCAAGAAACCCTCAACAAAGTAGAAAATTAAAAACTCACAATGAAGGATCCCGAATATGGCGAGAAAACCTGAAAGAGGTGGAAAATGAGAATAATCACACTGTAGGACCCAGAATAGCGAAAAAAACATGAAAATCATGGAAAATGAGAAAATCACACTGTAGGACCCAGAATATGGCGAGAAACCTGAGAAACGTGGAAAATTAAAAATACACTCTGTAGCACCCAGAATATGGCAAGAAACGCTCAAAAAAGTAGAAAATTAAAAACTCACACTGAAGGACCCTGAATATGGCGAGAAAACATGAAAAAGGTAGAAAATGAGAATATTCACACTTTATTACCCAGAATTACAAAAACATGAAAAACATTGAAAATGAGAAAATCACACTGTAGTACCCAGAATATGCCCAGAAACCATGAAAAACGTGGAAAATTAAAAATACACGCTCTAGGACCCAGAATATGGCGAGAAACTTTGAAAAAGAAAATTAAAAATTCACACTGAGGTATCACGAATATGGCGAGAAAACCTGAAAAAGGTGGAAAATGAGAATAATCACACTGTAGGACCCAGAATTGCGAAAAAACTTGAAAAACGTCGAAAATGAGAAAATCACACTGTAGGACCCAGAATATGGCAAGAAAACCTGAAAAAGGTGGAAATTGAGTAAATCACACTTTAAGACCCAGAATTTCGAAAAAACTTGAAAAATGTAGAAAATGAGGAAATCACACTATAGGACCCACAATATGACGAAAAAAACCTGAAAAACGTGGAAAATTAAAAATACACGCTGTAGGACACAGAATATGTCGAGAAACCCTGAAAAATTAGAAAATTAAAACCTCACACTGAAGGACCCTAAATATGGCGAGAGAACCTAAAAAATGTAGAAAATTTAAAATTCACACTAAAGGACCCGGAATATGGCAATAAAACCTGAAAAAAGAGGAAAATTAAAAATTCACACTGAAGGACCCAGAATATGGCAAGAAAACCTGAAAAAAGTAGAAAATTAAAAATTCACACTGTAGGACCCAAAATATGCCGAGAAATGCTGAAAAACGTGAAAATTAAAAATTCACACTGAAGGACTTGGAATATGTGAAGAAAACCTGAAAACCGTGGAAATGAGAACATCACACTGTAGGACCCAGAATATGACGGAAAAACCTGAAAAACGTGGAAAATTAAAAATTCACACTGAAGGACCTGGAATATGTGAAGAAAACCTGAAAACCGTTGGAAATGAGAAAATCACACTGTAGGACTCAGAATATGATGGAAAAACCTGAAAAACGTGGAAAATTAAAAATTCACACTGAAGGACCTGGAATATGTGAAGAAAACCTGAAAAACGTGGAAATGAGAAAATCACACTGTAGGATCCAGAATATGACGGAAAAACCTGAAAAACGTGGAAAATTAAAAATTCACACTGAAGTACCCGGCATATGGCGAGAAAAACTGAAAAACGAGGAAAATTCAAAAACACACTGTAGGATCCAGAGTAAAGGCGAGAAAACCTGAAAAAGGTGGAAAGTGAGAATTATCACAATGTAGGACCCAGATTTGGAAAAAAAAAAAGTGAAAAACATCGAAAATGAGAAAATCACACTGTAGGACCCAGAATATGCCGAGAAACCCTAAAAAAGGTGGAAATTGAGAAAATCACACTTTAGGACCCAGAATTTCGAAAAAACTTGAAAAATGTAGAAAATGAGGAAATCACACTGTAGGACCCACAATATGACGAAAAAAACCTGAAAAACGTGGAAAATTAAAAATACACGCTGTAGGACACAGAATATGTCGAGAAACCCTGAAAAATTAGAAAATTAAAAACTCACACTGAAGGACCCTAAATATGGCGAGAGAACATAAAAAAAGTAGAAAATTAAAAATTCACACTAAAGGACCCGGAATATTGCAATAAAACCTGAAAAAAGAGGAAAATTAAAAATTCACACTGAAGGACGCAGAATAGGGCAAGAAAACCTGAAAAAAGTAGAAAATTAAAAATTCACGCTGTAGGACCCAGAATATGACGGAAAAACCTGAAAAACGTGGAAAATTAAAAATTCACACTGAAGGACCTGAAATATGTGAAGAAAACCTGAAAAACGTGGAAATGAGAAAATCACACTGTAGGACCCAGAATATGATGGAAAAACCTAAAAAACGTGGAAAATTAAAAATTCACACTGAAGGACCTGGAATATATGAAGAAAACCTGAAAAACGTGGAAATGAGAAAATCACACTGTAGGACCCAGAATATGATGGAAAAACCTAAAAAACGTGGAAAATTAAAAATTCACACTGAAGGACCTGGAATATATGAAGAAAACCTGAAAAACGTGGAAATGAGAAAATCACACTGTAGGAACCAGAATATGACGGAAAAACCTGAAAAACGTGGAAAATTAAAAATTCACACTGAAAGTACCCGGCATATGGCGAGAAAAACTGAAAAATGAGGAAAATTCAAAAACACACTGTAGGATCCAGAATATAGGCGAGAACACATGAAAAAGGTGGAAAGTGAGAATTATCACAATGTAGGACCCAGATTTGGAAAAAAAAAAAAGTGAAAAACGTCGAAAATAAGAAAATCACACTGTAGGACCCAGAGTATGCCTAGAAACCCTGAAAAACGAGGAAAATTAAAAATACACGTTGAAGGACACAGAATATGTAGAGAAACACTGAAAAATTAGAAAAGTAAAAAATCACACTGAAGGACCCTAAATATGGCGAGAAAACCTTAAAAAGTTGTAAAATGAGAAAATCACACTGTAGGACGCAGAATTACGAAAAAACTCGAAAAAAGTGGAAAATGAGAAAATCACACTGCAAGACCCAGAATATGCCAGAAACCCTGAAAAATGTAAAAATTAAAAATTCACACTGTATTACCCAGAATATGGCGAGAAATACTGAAAAACGTGGAAAATTAAAATATTCACACTGAAGGACCCGGAATATGGCTAGGAAACCTGAAAAATGAGAAAAATTCAAAACTCACACTGTAGGAACCAGAATATGGCGAGAAAACCTGAAATAGGTGGAAAAATAGAAAATCACAATGTAGGACCCAGAATATGAAGTAAAAACTTGAAAAGCGTGGAAAATTAAAAATACACGATGTAGGACACAGAATATGTCGAGAAACCCTGAAAAATAAGAAAATAAAAACCTCACACTGAAGGACCAAAAATATGGCGAGAGAACCTGAAAATAGTAGAAAATTAAAAATTCACACTGAAGGACCCAGAATTGCAAAAAAACTTGAAAAAAGTGGAAAATGAGAAAATCACACTGTAGGACCCAGAATATGCCAAGAAACCCTGAAAACGTGGAAAATTAAAAATACATGCTGTAAGATGCAGA
>NW_028227285.1:502807-539494 GCF_978045245.1 Mus caroli | reverse complement strand
AAAAAAGTAGAAAATTAAAAAGTCACAGTGAAGGACCCCAAATATGGCGAGAAAACCTGAAAAAGGTGGAAAATGAGAAAATCACACTGTAGGACTCAGAATTATGAAAAAACTTGAAAAACGTGGAAAAAGAGAAAATCACACTGCAGGACACAGAATATGCGGAGAAACCCTGAAAAACATGAAAATTAAAAATTCTAACTGTCGGACCCAGATTATGGCGAGAAACCAAAAAACAAGTGGAAAATTAAAATTTCACACTGTATTACCCAGAATATGCCGAGAAATACTGAAAAACGTGGAAAATTAAAATTCACATAGAAGGACCTGGAATATGGCAAGAAAACCTGAAAAAGGTGGAAAATGAGAATAATCACACTGTAGGACCCAGAATATGCCAAGAAACCCTGGAAAACGTGGAAAATTAAAAATTCACACTGAAGGACCTTGAATATGGAGAGAAAACCTGAAAAACGAGGAAAATTAAAAACTCACACTGAAGGACCCAGAATATGGCAAGAAAACCTGAGAAACGTGGAAATGAGAAAATCACACTGTAGGACCCAGAATATGGCGGGAAAACCAGAAAAACGTGAAAAATTTAAATTTCATACTGTAGGATGCAGAATATGTTGAGAAACACTGAAAAAAGCAAAAAATTAAAATCTCACACAGAAGGACCCCAAATATGGCGAGAAAATCTGATAAAGGTGGAAAATGAGAAAATCACACTGTAGGACCCAGAATTGCGAAAAAACTTGAAAAACGTCGAAAATGAGAAAATCATACTGTAGGACCCAGCATATGCAGAGAAACCCTGAAAAACGTGCAAAATTAAACATACACGTGGTAGGACCCTGAATATGGCAACAAACCCTGAAAAAGTAGAAAATTAAAAACTCACACTGAAGGACCCAGAATATGGTGAGAAAAACTGAAAAAGGTTGAAAATGAGAAAATCACACTGTAGGACCCAGTATATGACGAAAAAAACTTAAAAACGATTAAAATTAAAAATTCACACTGTAGGACCCCAAATATGGCGAGAAAACCTGAAAAAGTTGGAAAATGAGAAAATCACACCTTAGGACACAGAATTGTGAAAAAACTTGAAATAAGGGGAAAATGAGAAAATCACACTGTAGGACCCAGAATATGACCAGAAACCCTGAAAAACATCGAAAATTAAAAATACACGCTGTAGGACCCAGAATATGGCAAGAAACCCTGAAAAAAGTAGATAATTAAAAACTCACACTGAAGGACACAGAATATGGCGAGAAACACTGAAAAATTAGAAAGATAAAAAATCACACTGAAGGACCCTAAATATGGCGAGAAAACCTTAAAAAGTTGTAAAATGAGAAAATCCCACTGTAGGACTCAGAATTACGAAAAAAAACTCGAAAAACGTGGAAAAAGAGAAAATCACTCTGCAGGACCCAGAATATGCCAAGAAACCCTGAAAATCGTGAAAATTAAAAATTCACACTGTCGGACACAGGATATGGCGAGAAACCATGAAAAAATTTGAAAATTAAAAGTTCACACTGTATTACCCAGAATATGGCGAGAAATACTGAAACACGTGGAAAATTAAAAATTCACACTGAAGGTCCCGGAATATGGCAAGGAAACCTGAAAAACGTGGAAATGAGAAAATCACACTGCAGAACACAGATAATGCCAAGAAACCCTGAAAAACGTGGATAATTAAAAATTCACACTGAAGGTCCCAGAATATGGCAGGGAAACCTGAAAAACGTGTAAATGAGAAAATCTCAGTGTAGGACCCAGAATATGACGAAAAAAACCTGAAAAACGTGGAAAATTAAAAATTCACACAGAAGGACCTACAATATGGTGAGAAAACCTGAAAAACAAGGAAAATTTAAAAATCACAATGAAGGACCCAGAATATGGAGAGAAAACCTGAAAAAACTAGAAAATTGAATATTCACACTGAAGGACCCCGAATATGGCAAGAAAACCTGAAAAAGGTGGAAAATGAGAAAATCACACTGCAGGACCCAGAATATGCCCAGAAACCATGAAAAATGTGGAAAATTAAAAATTCACACTGTAGGAACCATAATATGGCGAGAAAAACTGAAAAACGTGGAAAATTAAAAATTCACACTGAAGGAAAACCTGAAAAACGAGGAAAATTCAAAACACACACTGTAGGAACCAGAATATGGCGAGAAAACCTGAAAAAGGTGGAAAATGAGAAAATCACACTGTAGGACGCAGAATATGAAGAAAAAACTTGAAAAACGTGGAAAAGTGAAAATACACGATGTAGGACACAGAATATGTCGAGAAACCCTGAAAAATTAGAAAATTAAATCCTCACACTTAGGGACCCCAAATATGGCGAGAGAACCTGAAAAAAGTAGAAAATTAAAAATTCACACTGAAGGACCCAGAATTGCGAAAAAACTTGAAAAACGTGGAAAATGAGAAAATCACACTGTAGGACCAAGAATATGCTGAGAAACCCTGAAAACGTGGAAAATTAAAAATACACGCTGTAGGACCCAGAATATGGCGAGAAACCCTGAAAAAAGTAGAAAATTACAAATTCACACTGAAGGACCCCAAATATGGCTAGAAAACCTGAAAAAGTTGGAAAATGAGAAAATCACACTGCAGGACCCAGAATATGCCGAGAAACTCTGAAAAACGTAAAAATTAAAAATTCACACTCTTGGACACAGAATATGGCGAGAAATACTGAAAATCGTGGAAATGAGAAAATCACACTGTAGGACCCAGAATATGACGGAAAAAACCTGAAAATGGTGGAAAATGAGAATAATCACACTGTAGGACCCAGATTTGGAAAAAAAAATTGAAAAACGTCGAAAATGAGAAAATAACTCTGTAGGACCCAGAATATGTCGAGAAACCCTGAAAAACGTGAAAATTAAAAATTCACACTCTCGGGCACAGAATATGGCGAGAAATACTGAAAAACATGGAAAATTAAAAATTCACACCGAAGGACCTGGAATATGTCAACAAAACCTGAAAACGTGGAAATGAGAAAATCACACTGTAGGACCCAGAATATGTCGAGAAACCCTGAAAACGTGGAAAATTAAAAATACACGCTGTAGGACACAGAATATGGTGAGAAACCCTGAAAAAAGAAGAAAATTAAAACCTCACACTGAAGGACCCCAAATATGGCGATTAAACCTGAAAAAGGTGGAAAATGAGAAAATCACACTGTAGGACCCAGAATTATGAAAAAACTTGAAAAACGTGGAAAATGTGAAAATCACACTGTAGGACAGAGAATATGCGGAGAAACCCTGAAAACGTGGAAAATTAAAAATACACGCTGTAGAACCCAGAATATGGCGAGAAAACCTGAGAAAAGTAGAAAATTACATACTCACACTGAAGGACTCCAAATTTGGTAGAAAACCTGATAAAGGTGGAAAATGAGAAAATCACACTGTAGCACCCAGAATTAAAAAAAAAAAAACGTGAAAAACGTGGAAAATGAGAAAATCACACTGCAGAACACAGATAATGCTGAGAAACCCTGAAAAACGTGGAAATGAGAAAATCACACTGTAGGACCCAGAATTGGAAAAAAACTTGAAAAACTTGTAAAATGAGAAAATCACACTGTAGGTCCCAGAATATGGCGAAAAACCCCGAAAAACATGCAAAATTAAATATAAACGCTGTAGGACCCAGAATAAGGCAAGAAACCCTGTAAAAAGTAGATAATTAAAAACTCACACTGAAAGACCTGGAATATGGCGACAAAACCAGAAAAACATGGAAAATTAATAACTCACACTCAAGGATTTGGAATATAGGGAGAAAACCTTAAAAATGTGGAAAATTATCAACTCACTCAGAAAGACCTGGAATATGGCCAGAAAACCTGAAAAACGTGGAAGGACATAGAATATGGCGAGAAATCTTGAAAAAGGTAGAAAATTAAAAATTCACACTGTAGGACCCAAAATATGTTGAGAAACCCTGAAAAACGTGGAAAATGAAAAACTCACACTGAAGGACTTGGAATATGATGAAAAACCCTGAAAAAAGTGGAAAATTAAAAATTCCCACTTAAGGACATAGAATATGGCAAGAAACCCTGAAAAAGTGGAAAAACAGAAATTCCCACTGTAGGACCCAAAATTGCGAAAATAACTTGAAAAGGGGGGAAAATGAGAAAAACATACTGTAAGACCCAGAATATGCGAGAAAACCCTGAAAAACGTGAAAAGTAAAAATTCACAAGGTCAGACCTAGAACATGAAGAGAAACCATGAAAAAAGTGGAAAATTAAAAATTCACACTGTGTTACCCAGAATATGGGGAGAAACACTGAAAAATGTGGAAAATTAAAAATTTACACTGAAGGACCTGGAATATGGCACAAAAACCTGAAAAACTTGGAAATGAGAAAATCACACTGTAGGACCCAGAATATGATGAAAACACCTGAAAAACATGGAAAATTAAAAATTCACACTGAAGGACCCGGAATATGGCTACAAAACCAGAAAAAATAAAAACTCACACTGAAGGACCCAGAATATGGCGAGATAACCTGAAAAAAGTAGAAAATTAAAAATTCACACTGAAAGACCCCGAATATGGCGAGAAAACCTGAAAGGTGGAAAATGAGAATAATCACACTGTAGGACCCAGAATTGGGAAAAAACATGAAAAATATCGAAAATGAGAAAATCACACTGTAGGACCCAGAATATGCCGAGAAACCCTGAAAAAGTACAAAATTAAAAACTCACACTGAAGGACCCCAAATATTGCGATTAAACCTGAAAAAAGTGGAAAATGAGAAAATCACACTGTATTACCCAGAATATGGCAAGAAATACTGAAAAACCTGGAAAATTAAAAATTCACACTGAAGGACGTGGAATATGGCTAGAAAACCTGAAAAACATGGAAATGAGAAAATCACACTGTAAGACCCAGAATATAACGAAAAAACCTGAAAAACGTGGAAAATAAAAAATTCACACTGAAGGACCCGGAATATGTCGAGAAACCCTGAAAAACGTGAAAATTAAAAATTCACACTGAAGGACCCAGAATATGTCGAGAAAACCTGAAAAACGAGGAAAATTAAAACCTCACACTGAAGGATCCCGAATATGGCGAGAAAACCTGAAAAAGTTTAAAAATGATAATAATCACACTGTAGGACCCAGAATTGCGAAAAAATTTGTAAAAAGTCCCAAATGAGAAAATCACACTGTAGGACCCAGAATATGGCGAGAAACCCTGAAAAAAGTAGAAAATTAAAAACTCCCACTGAAGGACGCCGAATATGGAGAGAAAACCTGAAAAAGGTGGAAAATGAGATAATCACAGTGTAGAACCAAGAATATGCCACGAAACCCTGAAAAACGTGGAAAATTAAAAATATACACAATAGGACCCAGAATATGGCAAGAAAACCTGAAAAAATTAGAAAATTAAAAACTCACACTGAAGGACCCAAAATATGGCGAGGAACCCTGAAAGGTGGAAAATGAGAAATCACAGTGATTAACGAAAAAACTTGAAAAACGTCGAAAATGAGAAAATCACAGTGGAGGACCCAGAATATGCCTAGAAACACTGAATACATGAAAATTAAAAATTCACACTGTATTTCCCAGAATATGGCAAGAAATACTAAAAAACGTGGAAAAGTAAAAATTCACACTGAAGGACCTGGAATATGGCAAGAAAACCAGAAAAACAAGGAACATTAAAAATTCACACTGAAGGACCCAGAATATGGCGAAAACCCCTGAAAAATGTAGAAAATTAAAAGCTCACACTGAAGGACCCCAAATATGGCGAAAAAAACCTGAAAAAGCTGGAAAATTAGAAAACCACACTGTAGGTCCTAGAATTACGAAAAAACTTGAAAAACTAGGAAATTAGAAACTCACACTGAAGGACCCGGAATATGGCGAGAAAACCTGAAAAAAGGTGGAAAATGAGAAAATCACACTGTAGGACCCAGAATTGCGAAAAAACTTGAAAACCGTCGAAAATAATAAAAAAAAAATCACACTGTAGGACCCAGAATATGCGGAGAAAGCCTTGAAAAACGTGGAAAAATAAAATACACGCTGTAGGAACCAGAATATATTGAGAAACCCTGAAAAAGTAGAAAATCAAAAACTCACACTGAAGGACCCCAAATACGGGGAGAAATCCTGAAAAACGTGGAAATGAGAAAATCACACTCTAGGACCAAGAATATGACGAAAAAATCTGAAAAACCAGGAAAATTAAAAATTCACACTGAAGGACCGGGAATATGGCAAGAAAACCTGAAAAACGAGGAAAATTAAAAACACAAACTGAAGGACCCGGAATATGGCAAGAAAACATGAAAAACATGGAAAATTAAATATTCACACTGAAGGACCCAGAATATGCTGAGAAAACCTGAAAAAGTTGGATAATGAGCATTTCACAGTGTAGGACACAGAACATGACGAAAAAAAACTTAAAAACGTTTAAAATTAAAAATTCACACTGTAGGACCAGAATATGGCGAGAAACCCAGAGAAACGTGGAAAATTTAAAAATCACACTGTAGGACACAGAATATGGCGATTAACCCTGTAAAAAGTAGAATATTAAAAACTCACACTGAAGTACCCCGAAAATGGCAAGAAAACCTGAAAAAGGTGGAAAATGAGAAAATCACACTGTAGGATCCAGAATTGCGAAACAAAAAACTTGAAAAATGTCAAAAATGAGAAAATCACACTGTAGGACCCAGAATAGGCCGAGTAACCCTGAAAAACGTGGAAAATTAAAAATACACGCTGTAGGACCCAGAATATGGCAAGAAACCCTGAAAGAATTAGAAAATTAAAAACTCACACTGAAGGACCCGGAATATGGCGAGAAAACCTGAAAAAGGTGGAAAATGAGAAAATCACACTGTAGGACCAGAATTGCAAAACAAAAAACTTGAAAAATGTCAAAAATGAGAAAATCACACTGTAGGACCCAGAATAGACCGAGTAACCCTGAAAAACGTGGAAAATTAAAAATACACGCTGTAGGACCCAGAATATGGCAAGAAACCCTGAAAGAATTAGAAAATTAAAAACTCACACTGAAGGACCCGGAATATGGCGAGAAAACCTGAAAAAGGTGGAAAATGAGAAAATCACACTGTAGGACCCAGAATTACGAAAAAACTTTAAAAACGTGGAAAATGAGAAAATCACTCTTCAGGACCCAAAATATGCCAAGAAACCGTGAAAAACGTGAAAATTAAAAATTCACACTGTCAGACCCACATTATGGCGAGAAACCTTGAAAAAAATTGGACAATAAAAATTCAAACTGTATTACCCAGAATACGGCCAGCAACCCTGAAAAAAGTAGATAACTATAAACTCACACTGATGGACGAGGATATGGCTAGAAAACATGAAAAAGGTGGAAAATGAGAAAATCACACTGCACGACCCAGAATATGCTGAGAATCCCTGAAAATCGTGGAAAATTAAAAATTCACACTGAAGGACCCGGAATTTGGCGAGAAAACCTGAAAAACGAGGAAAATTAAAAATCCACACTGTATTACCCAAAATATGGGGAGAAATACTGAAAAACGTGGAAAATTAAAAATTCACACTGCAGGACTTGGAATATGGCAAGAAATCCTGAAAAACTTGGAAACCAGAATATCACACTGTAGGACCCAGAATATGATGAAAAAACCTGGAAAACGTGGAAAATTAAAAATTCACACTGAAGGAATCAGAATATGGCGAGAAAACCTGAAAAAACGAGGAAAATTAAAAACTCACACTGTAGGACCTAGATTATGGCGAGATAACCTGAAAAAGGTGGAAAATGAGAAAATCACATGTAGGACCCAGAATTGTGAGAAAACCTGAAAAAAGGTTGAAAACGAGAAAATAACACTGCAGGAGCCAGAATATGCTGAGAAAACCTGAAAAACATTGAAAATTAAATATTCACACTATAGGACCCTGAATATGGCGAGAAACACTGAAAAAGGAAAAAAAAACGAGAAAATCACACTGTAATAATCAGAATATGACGAAATAACTTAAAAAACGTGGAAAATTTAAAATTCACACTGTAGTACCCAGAATATGGCAAGAAAACCTTAAAAACTAGAAATTAAAAAACTCACACTGAAGGACCCCAAATATGGCGAGAAAACCTGAAAAACATGGAAATGAAAAAATCACACTGTAGAACCAGATTATGACGAAGAAACCTGAAAAATGTGGAAAAATAAAAATTCACACTCAAGGACCCGGATATAGCGAGCAAAACTGAAAAATGAGGAAAATTAAAATCTCACACTGAAGGACCCAGAATATGGCAAGAAAACCTGTAAAACCTAGAAAATTAAATATTCACACTGGAGGACACAGAATATTTTGAGAAACTGTAAAATCTTGAAAATTAAAAATTCACTCTAAAGGACCAGAATATGGCAAGAAACCTTGAAAAACGTGGAAAATTAAAAATTCACACTGAAGAACCTGGAATATGGCAAGAAAATAAGAAAAACGTGGAAATGAGAAAATCACACTGTATGACCTTGAATATGGCGAGAAAACCTGAAAAACGAGGAAAATTAGAAACTCACACTGAAGGACCCAGAATATGGCGAGCAAACCTGAAAAACATGGAAAATTAAATATTCACAAAGTAGAACCCAGGATAGGGAGAGAAACACTGAAAAAAGTGGAAAATTAAAAATTCACACTCTAGGAACAGAATATGGCAAGAAAACTTGAAAAACGTGGAAAATCGAAAATTCACACTGTAGGACTCAGAATATGCCGAGAAGACCTGAAAAAGTTGGAAAATGAGAAAATCACACTGAAGGACCCAGAATATGACGAAAAAAACTTAAAAAGGTTTAAAATTAAAAATTCATACTGTAGGACACAGAACATGGCAAGAAAACCTGAAAAACGTGAAAAATTTAAAATTCACACTGTAGGATGCAGAATATGGCGAGAAACACTGAAAAAAGTAAAAAATTTAAATCTCACACTGAAGGACCCTGAATATGTCGAGAAAACCTGAAAAAGGTGGAAAATGAGAAAATCACACTATAGGACCCAGAATTGCGAAAAAAAATTGAAAAACGTCGAAAATGAGAAAATCACACTGTAGAACCCAGAATATGCCGAGAAACCCTGAAAAATGTGCAAAATTAAACATACACGCTGTAGGACCCAGAATATGGCAACAAACCATGAAAAAACTAAAAAACTAAAAACTCACACTGAAGGACCACGAATATGGTGAGAAAACCTGAAAAAGGTGGTTAATGACAAAATCAACTGTAGGACCCAGAATATGATGAAAAAAACTTAAAAACGATTAAAATTAAAAATTCACACTGTAGGACCCCGAATATGGTGAGAAAATCTGAAAATGTTTAAAAATGAGAAAAATACACTGTAGGACCCAGAATATGCTGAGAAACCCAGAAAAACGAGGAAAAATAAAAATATGCTTTGAAGGAGCCAGATTATGACAGGAAACCCTGAAAAAAGTAGAAAATTAAAAACTTACACGGAAGGACCCTGAATATGGCAAGAATACCTGAAAAAGGTGGAAATAGAGAATAATCACACTGTAGGACACAGAATTGCGAAAAAACATGAAAAACGTAGAAAATGAGAAAATCACACTGTAGGACCCAGAATTACGAAAAAATTTATAAAACGTGGAAAATGAGAAAATCACACTGCAGGACCTAGAATATGCTGAGTAACCCTGAAAAACATGAAAATTAAAAATTCACACTGTCGGACACAGAATATGGCGAGAAACCATGAAAAAAGTGGAAAATTAAAAATTCACACTGTATTACCCAGAATATGGCGAGAAATACTGAAAAACATGGAAAATTAAAAATTCACCCTGAAGGACCTGGAATATGGCAAGAAAACCTGAAAAACGAGAAAATGAGAAAAATCACACTGTAGTACCCAGAATATGACGAAAAAACCTGAAAAACGTGTAAAATTAAAAACTCACACTGAATGACCCAGAATATGGCAAGAAAACCTGAAAAAAGTAAAAAACTAAAAATTCACACTGAAAGACCCCGAATATGGCGAGAAAACCTGAAAAAGGTGGAAAATGAGAATAAATGACTGTAGGACCCAGAATTGCGAAAAAAACTTGAAAAACTTCGAAAATGAGAAAATCACACTTTAGGACCCAGAATATGCCGAGAAACCCTGAA
Organism: Mus caroli; assembly: GCF_978045245.1. Classification (NCBI taxonomy): domain Eukaryota; kingdom Metazoa; phylum Chordata; class Mammalia; order Rodentia; family Muridae; genus Mus; species Mus caroli. Next base: position 529,224 of record NW_028227285.1, on the reverse strand, counting down.
AAACGTGGAAAATTGAAAATACGCGCTGTTGGACCCAGAATATGGTGAGAAACCGGAAAAACGTGGTAAATTAAAAATACACTCTGTTGGACCCAGAATATGGCAAGAAACCCTGCAAAAGGTGAAAAATGAGAAAATCACACTGTAAGACCCAGAATTACGAAAAAACCTGAAAAACTTGGAAAATGAGAAAATCACACTGCAGGAAACAGAATATGCCGAGAAACCCTGAAAAACGTGGAAAATTAAAAATTCACACTGAAGGACCCGGAATATAGCGAGAAAACCTGAAAAAGGTGGAAAATGAGAAAATCACATGTAGAACCCAGAATAGCGAAAAAACTTGAAAAAGGTGAAAAATGAGAAAATCACACTGCAGGACCCAGAATATGCTGAGAAACCCTGATAATCATGGAAAATTAAATGTTCACACTGTAGGACCCAGAATATGCCTAGAAACCCTTGAAAAACTTGGAAAAATAAAATACACGCTGTAGGAACCAGAATATATTGAGAAACCCTGAAAAAGTAGGAAATCAAAAACTCACACTGAAGGACCCCGAATATGGGGAGAAATCCTAAAAAACGTGGAAATGAGAAAATCACACTCTAGGACCCAGAATATGACGAAAAAACCTGAAAAACATGGAAAATTAAAAATTCACACTGAAGGTCCGGGAATATGGTGAGAAAACCTGAAAAACGAGGAAAATTAAAAACACAAACTGAAGGACCCAGAATATGTCGAGAAAACATGAAAAACATGGAAAATTAAATATTCACACTGTAGGACCCAGAATATGGCGAGAAACACTGAAAAAGGAGGAAAATGAGAAAATCACACTATAGGACCAGAATATGGCAAGAAACCTTGAAAAACGTGGAAAATTAAAAATTCACAATGTAGGACCCAGAATATGCTGAGAAAATCTGAAAAAGTTGGATAATGAGAATATCAAACTGTAGGACCCAGAACATGACGAAAAAAACTTAAAAACGTTTAAAATTAAAAAATCAAACTGTAGGACCTGAATATGGCGAGAAACCCTGAGAATCGTGGAAAATTTAAAAATCACACTGTAGGACGCAGAATATGGCGATTAACCCTGTAAAAAGTGGAATATTAAAAACTCACACTGAAGTACCCCGAAATTGGCAAGAAAACCTGAAAAAGGTGGAAAATGAAAAAAATCACACTGTAGGACCCAAAATATGCTGAGTAACCCTGAAAAACTTGGAAAATTAAAAATACACGCTGTAGGACCCAGAATATGGCAAAAAACCCTGAAAGAATTAGAAAATTAAAAACTCACACTGAAGGAACCGGAATATGGCAAGAAAACCTGAAAAAGTGGAAAGTCTCTCTCTGTCTCTCTCTCTATGTCTCTCTCTGTCTCTCTCTTTCTCTATCTCTGTCTCTCTCTATTTCTCTCTGTCTCTATCTGTCTCTCTCTCTGTCTCTCTCTGTCTCTCTCTCTCTGTCTCTCTCTTTCCCTATCTGTCTCTCTCTGTCTCTATCTCTGTCTCTCTCTGTCTCTCTCTGTCACTCTGTCTCTCTCTGTCTCTCTCTGTCCCTCTCTGTCTCTCTCTGTGTCTTTCTTTGTCTCTCTCTGTCTCTCCCTGTCTCTCTCTGTCTCTCTCTTTATGTCTCTCTCTGTCTCTCTCTTTCTCTCTCTCTGTATCTCTCTGTCTCTCTTTGTCTCTCTCTGTGTCTTTCTTTGTCTCTCTCTGTCTCTCTTTGTCTCTCTCTGTAACTCTCTCTATGTCTCTCTCTGTCTCTCTCTTTCTCTATCTCTGTCTCTCTCTGTTTCTCTCTGTCTCTATCTCTCTGTCTCTATCTCTCTGTGTGTCTCTTTCTTTCCTTCTCTCTGTCTCTATCTCTTTCTCTCTATGTCTCTCTCTGTCACTCTGTCTCTCTCTGTCTCTCTCTGTCTATCTGTCTCTCTCTGTCTCTCTCTGTCTCTCTGTCTCTCTCTGTCTCTCTCTGTGTCTTTCTTTGTCTCTCTGTCTCTCTGTCTCTCTCTGTCTCTCTCTGTGTCTCTCTCTATCTCTCTCTCTGTCTCTCTCTGTCTCTCTCTGTCTCTCTCAATGTATCTCTCTCTCTATGTCTCTCTCTGTGTCTTTCTTTGTCTCTCTCTGTCTCTCTCTGTCTCTCTGTGTGTCTCTCTCTGTCTCTCTCTCTATCTCTGTCTCTCTCTGTCTTTCTCACTCTGTCTCTGTCTCTCTCTGACTCTCTCTGTCTCTCTCTTTCTCTCTGTCTCTCTCTGTCTCTATCTCTGTCTCTCTCTGTCCTTCTGACTCTTTCTGTCTCTCTCTGTCTCTCTCTGTCTCTCTCCTTCTCTATCTCTGTCTCTCTCTTTCCCTCTCTCTGTCTCTCTCTGTCTCTATCTCTGTCTCTCTCTGTCTCTCTCTGTAACTCTGTCTCTCTCTGTCTCTCTCTGTCTATCTGTCACTCTCTGTCTCTATCTCTGTATCTCTCTGTCTCTGTCTTTCTCTGTGTCTTTCTTTGTCTCGCTCTGTCTTTCTCTGTCTCTCTCTGTCTCTCTCTCTATGTCTCTCTTTGTCTCTCTCTTTCTCTATCTCTGTCTCTCTCTGTTTCTCTCTGTCTCTATCTGTCTCTCTCTCGGTCTCTCTCTGTCTCTCTCTGTCTCTCTCTGTCTCTCTCTTTCCCTCTCTCTGTCTCTCTCTGTCTCTATCTCTGTCTCTCTCTGTCTCTCTCTGTCACTCTGTCTCTCTCTGTCTCTCACTGTCTCTCTCTGTCTCTCTCTGTCTATCTGACTCTCTCTGTCTCTCTCTGTCTCTCTCTCTTTCTCTGTCTCTGTCTCTCTCTGTCTCTCTCTGTCACTCTGTCTCTCTCTGTTTCTCTCTGTCTCTATCTGTCTCTCTGTCTCTATCTGTCTCTCTCTTTCTCTCTCTGTCCCTCACTCTGTATCTCTCTGTCTCTATCTCTGTCTCTCTCTGTCTCTCTCTGTCACTCTGTCCCTCTCTGTCTCTCTCTGTCTCTCTCTCTATCTCTCTCTCTCTCTGTCTCTCTCTGTCTCTCTCTGTCTAACTCTATCTGTCTCTGTCTCTCTCTGTCTCCATCTGTCACTCTGTCGGTCTCTCTCTGTCTCTCTCTGTCCCTTCTGTCTCTATCTCTATATCTCTCTGTCTCTCTCTGTCTCTCTGTCTCTCTGTCTCTCTCTGTGTCTCTGTCTCTCTCTGTCTCTCTCTGTCTCTCTCAATGTATCTCTCTGTCTCACTATGTCTCTCTCTGTGTCTTTCTTTGTCTCTCTCTGTCTCTTTCTGTCTCTCTCTGTGTCTCTCTCTGTCTCTCTCTCTCTATCTCTGTCTCTCTCTGTCTTTCTCACTCTGTCTCTGTCTCTCTCTGTCCCTCTCTCTGTCTCTCTCTCTTTATTTCTCTGTCTCTCTCTGTCTCTCTCTGTCTCTCTCTCTCTGTGTCTCTCTCTGTCTTTCTCTGTCTCTATCTCTGTCTCTCTCTGTCTTTGTCTGGGTCTTCCTTTGTCTCTCTCTGTCTGTCTCTGTCTCACTCTCTGTCTTTCTCTGTCTCTCTCTGTGTCTCTCTCTGTCTTTCTCTGTCTCTATCTCTATCTCTCTCTGTCTCTCTCTGTCCTTCTGACTCTTTCTGTCTCTCTCTGTCTCTCTCTCTGTGTCTCTCTGTGTCTCTCTGTGTCTCTCTATGTCTTTCATTGTCTCTCTCTGTCTCTCTCTGTCTATCTCTCTGTCTCTCTGTCTCTCTCTGTCTCTCTCTGTCTCTATCTCTGTCTCTGTCTCTCTCTGTCTCTCTATGTCTCTCTTAATGTATCTCTCTGTCTCTCTATGTCTCTCTCTGTGTCTTTCTTTGTCTCTCTCTGTCTCTCTCTCTCTCTGTGTCTCACTCTGTCTCTCTCTGTCTCACTCTCTGTCTCTGTCTCTGTCTCTCTCTCTGTCTCTCTCTGTCTCTCTCTCTAAATCTGTCTCTCTCTGTATTTCTCACTCTGTCTCTGTCTCTCTCTGTCCCTCTCTCTGTCTCTCTCTGTCTCTATCTCTGTCTCTCTCTGACTCTCTCTGTCTCTCTCTTTCTCTCTGTCTCTCTCTGTCTCTCTTTGTCTCTCTCTCTGTATCTCTCTGTGTCTCTCTGTGTCTCTCTGTGTCTCTCTTTGTGTCTCTCTGTGTCTCTCTCTGTCTCTCTCTGTGTCTCTCTGTGTCTCTCTGTGTCTCTCTGTCTCTCTCTGTGTCTCTCTCTGTCTCTCTCTGTCTATCTCTGTCTCTCTCTGTCTCTCTCAATGTATCTCTCTGTCTCTCTATGTCTCTCTCTGTGTCTTTCTTTGTCTCTCTCAGTCTCTCTCTCTCTCTCTGTCTCACTCTGTCTCTCTCTCTGTCTCTCTTTGTCTCTCTCTCTGTATCTCTCTGTCTCTCTCTGTCTCTCTCTGTCTCTCTCTCTGTGTCTCTCTCTGTCTTTCTTTTTCTCTATCTATATCGCTCTCTGTCTCTCTCTGTGTCTTTTTTTGTCTCTCTCTGTCTCTCTCTGTCTCTCTCTGTCTCTCTTAGTCTCTCTCTGTGTCTTTCATTGTCTCTCTCTGTCTCTCTCTGTCTTTTGGTGTCTCTCTCTCTGTCTCTCTCTGTCTCACTCTCTGTCTCTCTCTGTCTCTATCTCTGTCTCTCTCTGTCTGTCTCTGTCTGTCTATGTCTATCTCTGTCTCTCTCTGTGTCTCTCTGTATCTCTCTCTGTGTCTCTCTGTGTCTCTCTGTCTCTCTCTGTGTCTCTCTCTGTCTCTATCTCTGTCTCTCTCTGTCTCTCTATGTCTCTCTCAATGTATCTCTCTGTCTCTCTATGTCTCTCTCTGTGTCTTTCTTTGTCTCTCTCTGTCTCTCTCTTTCTGTGTCTCACTCTGTCTCTTTCTGTCTCTCTCTCTGTCTCTGTCTCTCTCTCTCTCTGTCTCTCTCTGTCTCTCTCTCTAACTCTGTCTCTCTCTGTATTTCTCACTCTGTCTCTGTCTCTCTCTGTCCCTCTCTCTGTCTCTCTCTGTCTCTATCTCTGTCTCTCTCTGACTCTCTCTGTCTCTCTCTTTCTCTCTGTCTCTCTCTGTCTCTCTTTGTCTCTCTGTCTGTATCTCTCTGTCTCTCTCTGTCTCTCTCTCTCAGTGTCTCCCTCTGTCTTTCTTTGTCTCTATGTCTGACTCTCTCTGTCTCTCTTGTGTCTTTCTTTGTCTCTTCTATGTCTCTCTCTGTCTCTCTCTCTGTCTCCCTCAGTCTCTCTCTGTGTCTCTCTCTGTCTTTCTCTGTCTCTATCTCTGTCTCTCTGTCTCTCTCTGTCTCTCTCTGTCCTTCTGTATCTTTCTGTCTCTCTCTGTCTCTCTCTCTGTATCTCTCTGTCTCTCTCTGTCTCTCTCTGTGTCTTTCTTTGTCTCTCTCTGTCTCTCTCTGTCTCTTTGTGTCTCTCTCTATCTCTCTCTGTCTCTCTCTGTCTCTATCTCTGTCTCTCTCTGTCTCTCTCTGTCTGTCTCTGTCTCTCTGTGTCTCTCTCTCTGTCTCTCTCTGTGTCTCTCTCTGTGTGTCTCTGTCTCTCTCTGTTTCTCTCTCTGTCTCTCTCTGTCTCTAACTCTGTCTCTCTCTGTCTCTCTGACTCTCTCTGTATCTCTCTGTCTCTCTCTGTCTCTCTCTGTGTTTTTCTTTGTCTCTCTCTGTCTCTCTCTGTCTCTCTCTCTGTCTCTCTCTGTCTCTCTCTGTCTCTCTGTGTTTTTCTTTGTCTCTCTCTGTCTCTCTCTGTGTCTCTTTCTGTCTCACTCTGTCTCTCTCTGTCTCTCTCTGTCTCTCTCTCTGTCTCTCTCTCTGTCTCTCTCTGTCTCTCTCTCTTTCTCACTCTGTGTATCTCTGTCTCTCTCTGTGTCTCTCTCTGTCTCACTCTGTCTTTCTCTGTCTCTCTCTGTCTCTCTCTCTGTCTCTCTGTCTCTCTTTGTCTCTCTCTGTCTCTATCTCTGTCTCTCTCTGTCTCTCTCTGTCTCTCTCTGTCTGTCTCTGTCTCTCTGTGTGTCTCTCTCTGTGTCTCTCTGTGTCTCTCTCTGTGTCTCTCTCTGTCTCTCTGTCTCTCTCAATGTATCTCTCTGTCTCTCTATGTCTCTCTCTGTCTTTCTTTGTCTCTCTCTGTCTCTCTCTGTCTCTCTATGTGACTTTCAGTGGCCCCACACAGCCTCACATATACTTCTTAAAATTTAAGGAAGGGTGTGGCCACTCTAAAAGCTCAACAATTAACAGCATTGTCTCCTCTTCCAGAGTACCTGGGATCAACTACCAGCAACTATATGGTGGCCCATCTCCAGTTCCAGGGGATCAGACAGACAGACATACAGACAGTGATAAAAATGGCAGGCCTGCCTGGTCTTTCTTTCTTTCTTATCCTTTTTAAAAAATGTTTATTTATATATTTATTTATGTATTTATTAGATATAAGTACACTGTAGCTGTCTTCAGACACTCCAGAAGAGGGTGTCAGATTCTGGAGAATCTAAATCCCTCTTATGGTCTGCATATGATGTACATAAACACAGCCTCACATATACTTCTAAAAATTTAAAGATGTGTGGGGCCACTGAGAGGGCTCAACAATTAACAGCATTGTCTCCTCTTTCAGAGAACCTGGGATCAACTACCAGCAACTTTATGGTAGCCCATCTCCAGTTCCAGGGGATCAGACAGACAGACAGACAGACAGACAGAGATAAGGATGGCAGGCCTGCCTGGTCTTACTTTCTATCTTATCCTTTTTAAATAATGTTTATTTATTTATTTATTTACTTATGTATTTATTATATATAAGTACACTGTAGCTGTCTTCAGACACTCCAGTAGAGGGTGTCAGATTCTGGAGAATCTAAATCCTCTTATAATCTGAATATGATGTACATAAACACAGCCTCACTTATACTTCTAAATATTTAAAGAAGTGTGGGGCCATTGAAAGTGCTCAACAATTAACAGCATTGTCTCCTCTTCCAGAGTACATGGGATCAACTACCAGCAACTATATGGTGGCCCATCTCCAGTTCCAGGGGATCAGACAGACAGACATACAGACAGTGATAAGGATGGCAGGCCTGCCTGGTCTTTCTTTCTTTCTTATCCTTTTTAAAAAAATGTTTATTTATATATTTATTTATGTATTTATTAGATATAAGTACACTGTAGCTGTCTTCAGACACTCCAGTAGAGGGTGTCAGATTCTGGAGAATCTAAATCCTCTTATAATCTGAATATGATGTACATAAACATAGCCTCACATATACTTCTAAATATTTAAAGAAGTGTGGGGCCACTGAAAGGGCTCAACAATTAAGAGCATTGTCTCCTCTTCCAGAGAACCTTGGATCAACTACCAGCAACTATATGGTTGCCCATCTCCAGTTCCCTTGGATCAGATAGACAGACAGACAGACAGGCAGAGATATGGATGGCAGGCCTGCCTGGTCTTTCTTTCTTTCTTATCCTTTTTTAAAAAATGTTTATTTATTTATTTATTTATTTAGTAGATATAAGTACACTGTAGCTGTTCAGACACTCCAGAAGAGGGTGTCAGATTCTGGAGAATCTAAATCCCTCTTATGGTCTGCATATGATGTACATAAACACAGCCTCACATATACTTCTAAAAATTTAAAGAAGGGTGGGGCCACTCTAAAAGCTCAACAATTAACAGCATTGTCTCCTCTTCCAGAGTACCTGGGATCAACTACCAGCAACTATATGGTGGCCCATCTCCAGTTCCAAGGGATCAGACAGACAGACATACAGACAGTTCTAAGGATGGCAGGCCTGCCTGGTTATTCTTTCTTTCTTATCCTTTTTTAAAAAATGTTTATTTATTTATTTATTTATGTATTTAGTATATATAAGTACACTGTAGCTGTTCAGACACTCCAGAAGAGGGTGTCAGATTCTGGAGAATCTAAATCCCTCTTATGGTCTGCATATGATGTACATAAACACAGCCTCACATATACTACTAAAAATTTAATGATGGGTGGGGCCACTGAAAGCGCTCAACAATTAACAGCATTGTCTCCTCTTCCAGAGAACCTGGGATCAACTACCAGCAACTATATGGTGGCCCATCTCCAGGTCCAGGGGATCAGACAGAGAGAAAGACAGACAAGGATGGCAGGCCTGCCTGGTTTTTCTTTCTTTCTTATCCCTTTTAAAAAATGTTTGTTTATTTATTTATTTATTTATTTATTTATTTATTTATTTATTAGATATACGTACACTGTAGCTTTCTTAGACACTCCAGAAGAGGGTGTCAATTTCTGGAGAATCTATATGCTTCTTATGGTCTGCATATGATGTACATACACACAGCCTCACATTTACATCTAAAAATTTAAAGATGTGTGGGGCCAATGAAAGGGATCAACAATTAACAGCATTGTCTCCTCTTATAGAGAACCTGGGATCAACTACCAGCAACTATATGGTGGCCCATCTCCAGTTCCAGGGGATCAGACAGACAGACAGACATACAGACAGATAGAGTTAAGGATGGCAGGCCTACCTTGTCTTTCCTTCTTTCTTATCCTTTTAAAAAATGTTTATTAATTTAAGTATGTATTTATTAGATATAAGTAAACTGTAGCTGTCTTCAAACACTCCCGAAGAGGGTGTCAGATTCTCGAGAATCTATATCCCTCTTATGGTCTGCATATGATGTACATGAACACAGCCTCACATATACTTCTAAAAATTTAAAGATGGGTGGGGCCACTGAAAGGGCTCAACAATTAACAGCACTGACTCCTCTTCCAGAGAACCTGGGATCAACTACCAGCAATTATATAGTGGCCCATCTCCAGTTCCAAGGGATCAGACAGACAGACAGACAGACAAAAATGGCAGGCCTGCCAGGTCTTTCTTTATTTCTTATACTTTTTAAAAAATATTTATTTATTTATTTATTTATTTATTTATTTATTTATTTATTTATTTATTAGATATAAGTACACTGTAGCCGTCTTCAGACACTCCAGAAGAGGGTGTCAGATTCTGGAGAATCTAAATCCCTCTTATGGTTTGAATATGATGTACATAAACACAGCCTCACATATACTTCTAAAAATTAAAAATGGGTGGGGCCACTGAAAGGGCTCAACAATTAACAGCATTGTCTCCTCTTCCAGAAAACCTGGGATCAACTACCTGCACCTACAAGGTGGCCCATCTCCAGTTCCAGGGTATCAGACAGACAGACAGACAGAGATAAGGATGGCAGGCCTGCCTGGTCTTTCTTTCTTTCTTATCCTTTTTAAAAAATATTTATTTATTTATTTATTTATTTATTTATTTATTTATTTATGTATTTCTTAGATATAAGTACACTGTAGCTTTCTTTAGACACTCCAGAGGAGGGTGTCAGATTCTGGAGAATGTAAATCCCTCTTATGGTCTGCATATGATGTACATAAACACAGCCTCACATATACTGAGCTGAGGTGTCACAGGCCAACTGCTGGAATTTCTGAGTACCACCTAGATAGAGAAAAGCTATGCTGTGGATGCTTAATTTATGTATTTTATTATTTCTATTTGTTGTTTTGTTTTGTTTTATTTGTTTTTAGAGAAGTCCTCAGTCTGTAGCTCTGGCTGACCCAGGACTGCCTACTTGTGTTAATTAGGGTTTCACAGCTGAGAACAGACACCAAGAGCAAGGTAAGGCTTAGAAAACCCTACATTCAGTGGTGGCTCAAGCTCTTAATGAGAGCACTCTGTAGGCAGAGACAGTTAGTTTCTGAGTTCGAGGCCACCCTGGTGAAAGACAGGGCTAGGGTAGGGGCTAGGGTGAGGAAAGAAAGGAAGGAAGAAAGAAAGAAAAGTTTATAATAAAAAGTTTTTACAAAAGTTTTATAAAAAGTGTTAAAGTTTTTAAAAATTAAAAAAAAAAATACCAGATCACCATCACACAGCATTGGCTGTCTTCAGGTGTATCCTTTCAGCCTCCAAAACAAAAAACAATGGCTGGCTGTCTTCAGGTGTATCCTATTCTCGAGTCTTATTTCCAACCTTAGAGCTGGGCTGAGCTGCCTCATTATGTAATTGCAAACCTTCCTTGGTTTGTCTTTTCCATTTCTAAGACTAACAGGCCTTTTTCTATTTATTGAATATGCTCATGACTGTCCTTTAGATATAGTAAATATAACTGTTGCTTATAAAACTTGTTTTCTAGGAATTTTTAAAGGGCAATGGCAGAGTTTATTTATAAAAAAATATTTTGCATTTATTTATTTGGGTGAGTGATGAAGCTCAGGGCTTCAAACTTGTCAGGAGGTATGATTACCTCCCCTCTCTCTCAACCCCTCTCTCTCCTCTCTCAATGATTGTGTAAGAATCTTTTGCATGTGTATGCTGTGCCCACAGACTCCAGAACAGAGTATTAGATCCCCTGGAACTGGAGATGGGCCACCATATATAATACTGGTAATTGAGCACAGGTTCTCTGGAAGAGGAGACAATGCTCTTAATTGTTGAGCCCTCTCTGTAGCCACATCTTTCTTTTTCTTTTTTTTTTTTTGAGTATATGTGAGGCTGTGTTTATATACATCATATGCAGACAATAAGAATGATTTAGATTCTTCAGAATCTGACACCCTCTTCTGGACTGTCTGAAGATAGCTACAGCATACTTAAATATAATAAATAAATAAATCTTTAAAAAGAAAAGGAAAAGTAAAAAAGAAAGATCAGGCCTGCCATATGCATGTTCATAGAGGAAAATGGAAGAGACCCCAATCTAACCTCAGCAGGGTGCTTCCTTCTGGATGGTAGCTCACAGTTTCATCCCAGCAAGACAGGCAAATCACTGAGTTCAAGGACAGTAAGGTTCAGGACAGCCAAGGTTAGGAAGGAAAAGGGTCTATGTTGAGAATACAAACCGACAAAACAATTACTAGGAAAAAGAAGTGACAGTGTAACTTGGGGTAGGGTACCAACAAGAGAAAGCTTTCTGTTACCACTTACAAACACCAGTAGCCTTGCACCCTTCTGCCCAGGTCCCTGCCTTCCTTTCTAGGAATTCTAAGGATGCCAGGGTGTGGGGGAATCCAGATTAACTTTTTAAAAACAAAGACTTGGTCTTTGATGTCTATAGGAAGCCCTTCTCAGTGCCTTTAACTACCACTGAACTTTCAGGGCTGTGACTCAACTGTAACAAGGAACAGGGCTAAGAACCTGCAGCCTTTGAAAACAACTATTTTTTTAAAGTGGGGGACACAAATCAGCAGTAGAACACCTCAGGTTCAGCCATAATACTTGTTAGGGAAAGAGCCTCAATGTCCGGAGCTGAGGTCTCATGGGTGAACTGCTTCAAGCTCTGAGTATCATTGAAAGAAAGAAAAGAAATCATGTGGTTGCTTAATTTATTTATTTTATTATTTCTATTTTTTGTTTTCTTTTGTTTTGTTTTAGAAAAGGCCTCAGTCTGTAGCTATAGCTGACCTAGGACAGACTACATGTGTTAATTAGGGTTTCACAGCTGAGAAACAGACCATACCTATGTAAGACTTAGAAAACCCAACAGTCAGTGGTGGCTCAAGCTCTTGATGAGAGCACTCTGGAGGCAGAGGCAGTCAGTTTCTGAGTTCGAGGCCAGCCTGGTTAAAGACAGGGATAGGCAGGGCTAGGCAAGGCAGGGCTGGGCTAGGCTAGGCTAGGCAATGGGCTGGGCTAGTCAAGGCAAGGGACTAGGCTAGGCTACTCAAGGGGCTAGGCAAGACAGACAGACAGAGAGAAAGACAGACAAAGATGGCAGGCCTGCCTGGTTTTTCTTTCTTTCTTATCCCTTTTAAAAAATGTTTGTTTATTTATTTATTTATTTATTTATTTATTTATGTATTTATTAGATATACTTACACTGTAGCTGTCTTCAGACACTCCAGAAGAGGGTGTCAGATTCTGGAGAATCTATATCCCTCTTATGGTCTGCATATGATGTACATACACACAGCCTCACATTTACATCTAAAAATTTAAAGATGTGTGGGTCCAATGAAAGGGATCAACAATTAACAGCATTGTCTCCTCTTATAGAGAACCTGGGATCAACTACCAGCAACTATATGGTGGCCCATCTCCAGTTCCAGGGGATCAGACAGACAGACAGACATACAGACAGATAGAGTTAAGGATGGCAGGCCTACCTTGTCTTTCCTTCTTTCTTATCCTTTTAAAAAATGTTTATTAATTTAAGTATGTATTTATTAGATATAAGTACACTGTAGCTGTCTTCAAACACTCCCGAAGAGGGTGTCAGATTCTGGAGAATCTATATCCCTCTTATGGTCTGCATATGATGTATATGAACACAGCCTCACATATACTTCTAAAAATTTAAAGATGGGTGGGGCCACTGAAAGGGCTCAACAATTAACAGCACTGACTCCTCTTCCAGAGAACCTGGGATCAACTACCAGCAATTATATGGTGGCCCATCTCCAGTTCCAGGGGATCAGACAGACAGACAGACAGAGAAGGATGACAGGCCTGCCTGGTCTCTCTTTCTTTATTATCCTTTTTTAAAAATGTTTATTTGTTTATTTATGAATTTATTAGATATAAGTACACTGTAGCTGTCTTCAGACACTCCAAAAGAGGGTGTCAGATTCTGGAGAATCTAAATCCCTCTTATGGTCTGCATATTCGGTACATAAACACAGCCTTGCATATACTTCTAAAAATTTAAAGATGGGTGGGGCCACTGAAAGGGCTCAACAATTAACAGCATTGTCTCCTCTTCCAGAGAACCTTGGATAAACTACCAGCAACTATATGGTGGCCCATCTCCAGTTTTAGGGTATCAGACAGACAGACAGACAGACAGAGATAAGGATGGAGGCCTGCCTGGTCTTTCTTTCTTTCTTATACTTTTAAAAAATGTTTATTTATTTATTTATTTATTTATTTATTTATTTATTTATTAGATATAAGTACACTGTAGTTGTCTTCAGACTCTCCAGAAAAGGGTGTCAGATTCTGGAGAATCTATATCCCTCTTATGGTCTGCATATTATGTACATAAACACAGCCTCACATATACTTCTAAAAATTTAAAGATGGTTGGGGCCACTGAAAGGGCTCAACAATTAACAGCATTGTCTTCTCTTCCAGAGGACCAGGGATCAACTACCAGCAACTATATTGTGGCCCATCTCCAGTTCCAGGCGATCAGACAGACATATATACACACAGACAGACAAGGATTGCAGGCCTGCCTGGTTTTTCTTTCTTTCTTATACATTTTAAAAATGTTTATTTATTTATATATATATTTATTAGATATAAGTACACTGTAGCTGTCTTCAGACACTTCAGAAGAGGGTGTCATATTCTGGAGAATCTAAATCCCTCTTATGGTCTGCATATGATGTACATAAACACAGCCTCACATATATTTCTAAAAATTTAAAGAAGGGTGGGGCCACTCTAAAAGCTCAACAATTAACAGCATTGTCTCCTCTTCCAGAGTACCCGGGATCAACTACCAGCAACTATATGGTGGCCCATCTCCAGTTCCAGGGGATCAGACAGACAGACATACAGACAGTGATAAGGATGGCAGGCCTGCCTGGTCTTTCTTTCTTTCTTATTCTTTTTTAAAAAATGTTTATTTATATATTTATTTATGTATTTATTAGATATATGTATACTGTAGCTGCTTTCAGACAACCCAGAAGAGGGTGTCAGATTCTGGAGAATCTAAATCCCTCTTATGGTCTGCATATGATGTACATAAACACAGCCTCACATATACTTCTAAAAATTTAAAGAAGGTTGGGGCCACTCTAAAAGCTCAACAATTAACAGCATTGTCTCCTCTTCCAGAGTACCTGGGATCAACTACCAGCAACTATATGGTGGCCCATCTCCAGTTCCAGGGGATCAGACAGACAGACATACAGACAGTGATAAGGATGGCAGGCCTGCCTGGTCTTTCTTTCTTTCTTATCCTTTTTTAAAAAATGTTTATTTATATATTTATTTATGTATTTATTAGATATATGTACACTGTAGCTGTCTTCAGACACTCCAGAAGAGGGTGTCAGATTCTGGAGAATCTAAATCCCTCTTATGGTCTGCATATTCGGTACATAAACACAGCCTCGCATATACTTCTAAAAATTTAAAGATGTGTGGGGCCACTGAGAGGGCTCAACAATTAACAGCATTGTCTCCTCTTTCAGAGAACCTGGGATAAACTACCAGCACCTTATGGTGGCCCATCTCCAGTTCCAGAGGATCAGACAGACAGACAGACAGAGAGACAGAGATATGGATGGCAGGCCTGCCTGGTCTTTCTTTATTTCTTATACTTTTTAAAAAATGTTTATTTATTTATTTATTTATTTATTTATTTATTTATTTATGTATTTATTAGATATAAGTACATTGTAGCCGTCTTCAGACACTCCAGAAGAGGGTGTCAGATTCTAGAGAATCTAAATCCCTCTTATGGTCTGAATATGATGTACATAAACACAGCCTCACATATACCTCTAAATATTTAAAAATAGGTGGGGCCACTGAAAGGACTCAACAATTAACAGCATTGTCTCCTCTTCCAGAGAACCTGGGATCAACTACCAGCACCTAAAAGGTGGCCCATCACCAGTTCCAGGGGATCAGACAGACAGACAGACAGACAGAGATAAGGAGGGCAGACCTGCCTGGTTTTTCTTTCTTTCTTATCCTTTTAAAATAATGTTTATTTATTTATTTATTTATTTATTTCTTTATTTATTTATTTATGTATTTATTAGATATAAGTACACTGTAGTTGTCTTCAGACACTCCAGAAGTGGGTGTCAGATTCTGGAGAATCTAAATCCCTCTTATGGTCTGCATATGATGTACGTAAACACAGCCTAACATATACTTCTAAAAATGTAAAGATAGGTGGAGCCACTGAAAGGGCTCAACAATTAACAGCATTGTCTCTTCTTCCAGAGGACCTGGGATCAACTACCAGCAACTATATTGTGGCCCATCTCCAGTTCCAGGCGATCAGACAGACAGACACACAGACAGACAGACAAGGATTGCAGGCCTGCCTGGTTTTTCTTTCTTCTTATACATTTTAAAAATGTTTATTTATTTATATATATATTTATTAGATATAAGTACACTGTAGCTGTCTTCAGACACTTCAGAAGAGGGTGTCATATTCTGGAGAATCTAAATCCCTCTTATGGACTGCATATGATGTACATAAACACAGCCTCACATATACTTCTAAAAATTTAAAGAAGGGTGGGGCCACTCTAAAAGCTCAACAATTAACAGCATTGTCTCCTCTTCCAGAGTACCTGGGATCAACTACCAGCAACTATATGGTGGTTCATCTCCAGTTCCAGAGGATCAGACAGACAGACATACAGACAGTGATAAGGATGGCAGGCCTGCCTGGTCTTTCTTTCTTTCTTATCCTTTTTAAAAAAATGTTTATTTATATATTTATTTATGTATTTATTAGATATAAGTACACTGTAGCTGTCTTCAGACACTCCAGAAGAGGGTGTCAGATTCTGGAGAATCTAAATCCCTCTTATGGTCTGTATATGGTGTACATAAACAAAGCCTCACATATACTTCTAAAAATTTAAAGATGTGTGGGGCCACTGAGAGGGCTCAACAATTAACAGCATTGTCTCCTCTTTCAGAGAACCTGGGATAAACTACCAGCACCTTATTGTGGCCCATCTCCAGTTCCAGTGGATCAGACAGACAGACAGAGAGACAGAGAGACAGAGATAAGGATGGCAGGTCTGCCTGGTCTTTCTTTATTTCTTATACTTTTTAAAAAATGTTTATTTATTTATTTATTTATTTATTTATTTATTTATTAGATATAAGTACATTGTAGCCGTCTTCAGACACTCCAGAAGAGGGTGTCAGATTCTAGAGAATCTAAATCCCTCTTATGGTCTGAATATGATGTACATAAACACAGCCTCACATATACTTCTATAAATTATAAATAGGTGGGGCCACTGAAAGGACTCAACAATTAACAGCATTGTCTCCTCTTCCAGAGAACCTGGGATCAACTACCAGCACCTAAAAGGTGGCCCATCTCCAGTTCCAGGGGATCAGACAGACAGACAGACAGACAGTGATAAGGATGGCAGGCCTGCCTGGTCTTTCTTTCTTTCTTATCCTTTTTTTAAAAAAATGTTTATTTATTTATTTATTTATTTATTTATTTATTTATTTATTTATTTATTTATTATTAGATATAAGTACACTGTAGCTGTTCAGACACTCAGGAAGAGGGTGTCAGATTCTGGAGAATCTAAATCCCTCTTATGGTCTGCATATGATGTACATAAACACAGCCTCAAATATAATTCTAAAAATTTAAAGAAGGGTTTGGCCACTCTAAAAGCTCAACAATTAACAGCATTGTCTCCTCTTCCAGAGTACTTGGGATCAACTACCAGCAACTATATGGTGGCCCATCTCCAGTTCCAGGGGATTAGACAGAGAGACATACAGACAGTGATAAGGATGGCAGGCCTGCCTGGTCTTTCTTTCTTTCTTATCCTTTTTAAAAAAATGTTTATTTATATATTTATTTATGTATTTATTAGATATATGTACACTGTAGCTGCTTTCAGACACTCCAGAAGAGGGTGTCAGATTCTGGAGAATCTAAATCCCTCTTATGGTCTGCATATGATGTACATAAACAGAGCCTCACATATACTTCTAAAAATTTAAAGATGGGTGGGCCCACTGAAAGGGCTCAACAATTAACACCATTGTCTCCTCTTCCAGAGAACATGGGATCAACTACCAGCAACTATGTGGTGGCCCATCTCAAGTTGCAGGGGATCAGACAGACAGACAGACAGACAGAGATAAGGATGGCAGGCCTGCCTGATTTTTCTTTCTTTCTTATCCTTTTTAAAATTGTTTATTTATTAATTAATTAATTAATTAATTAATTAATTAATTAATTAATTTATTTATTTATTAGATATAAGTACACTGTAGCTGTCTTCAGACTCTCCAGAAGAGGGTGTCAGATTCTGGATAATCTATATCCCTCTTATGGTCTGCATATGATGTACATAAACACAGCCTCACATATATTTCTAAAAATTTAAAGATGGTTGGGGCCACTGAAAGTGCTCAACAATTAACAGCATTGTCTCCTCTTCCAGAGGACCTGGGATCAACTACCAGCACCTATATTGTGGCCCATCTCCAGTTCCAGGGGATCAGACAGACATACATACAGACAGACAGACAAGGATTGCAGGCCTGCCTGGTTTTTCTTTCTTCTAATACATTTTAAAAATGTTTATTTATTTATATATATATTTATTAGATATAAGTACACTGTAGCTGTCTTCAGACACTTCAGAAGAGGGTGTCATATTCTGGAGAATCTAAATCCCTCTTATGGACTGCATATGATGTACATAAACACAGCCTCACATATACTTCTAAAAATTTAAAGAAGGGTGGGGCCACTCTAAAAGCTCAACAATTAACAGCATTGTCTCCTCTTTTAGAGAACCTGGGATAAACTACCAGCACCTTATTGTGGCCCATCTCCAGTTCCAGTGGATCAGACAGACAGACAGACAGACAGAGAGACAGAGATAAGGATGGCAGGTCTGCCTGGTCTTACTTTATTTCTTATACTTTTTAAAAATGTTTATTTATTTATTTATTTATTTATTTATTTATTTATTTATTTATGTATTTATTAGATATAAGTACATTGTAGCCGTCTTCAGACACTCCAGAAGAGGGTGTCAGATTCTAGAGAATCTAAATCCCTCTTATGGTCTGAATATGATGTACATAAACACAGCCTCACATATACTTCTAAAAATTATAAATAGGTGGGGCCACTGAAAGGATTCAACAATTAACAGCATTGTCTCCTCTTCCAGAGAACCTGGGATCAACTACCAGCACCTAAAAGTTGGCCCATCTCCAGTTCCAGGGGATCAGACAGACAGAGAGACAGACAGTGATAAGGATGGCAGGCCTGCCTGGTCTTTCTTTCTTATCCTTTTTTAAAAAAAATGTTTATTTATTTATTTATTTATTCATTTATTTATTTATTTATTATTAGATATAAGTACACTGTAGCTGTTCAGACACTCAGAAGAGGGTATCATATTCTGGAGAATCTAAATCCCACTTATGGTATGCATATGATGTACATAAACACAGCCTCACATATACTTCTAAAAATTTAAAGAAGGGTGGGGCCACTCTAAAAGCTCAACAATTAACAGCATTGTCTCCTCTTCCAGAGTACCTAGGATCAACTACCAGCAACTATATGGTGGCCCATCTCCAGTTCCAGGGGATCAGACAGAGTGACATACAGACAGTGATAACGATGGCAGGCCTGCCTGGTCTTTCTTTCTTTCTTATCCTTTTTAAAAAAATTTTTATTTATATATTTATTTATGTATTTATTAGATATATGTACACTGTAGCTGCTTTCAGACACTCCAGAAGAGGGTGTCAGATTCTGGAGAATCTAAATCCCTGTTATGGTCTGCATATGATGTACATAAACACAGCCTCGCATATACTTCTAAAAATTTAAAGATGGGTAGGGCCACTGATAGGGCTCAACAATAAAGAGCATTGTCTCCTCTTCCAGAGTACCTAGGATCAACTACCAGCAACTATATGGTGGCCCATCTCCAGTTCCAGGGGATCAGACAGAGTGACATACAGACAGTGATAACGATGGCAGGCCTGCCTGGTCTTTCTTTCTTTCTTATCCTTTTTAAAAAAATTTTTATTTATATATTTATTTATGTATTTATTAGATATATGTACACTGTAGCTGCTTTCAGACACTCCAGAAGAGGGTGTCAGATTCTGGAGAATCTAAATCCCTGTTATGGTCTGCATATGATGTACATAAACACAGCCTCGCATATACTTCTAAAAATTTAAAGATGTGTGGGGCCAATGAGAGGGCTCAACAATTAACATCATTGTCTCCTCTTTCAGAGAACCTGGGATAAACTACCAGAACCTTATGGTGGCCCATCTCCAGTTCCAGTGGATCAGATAGACAGACAGACAGACAGAGAGACAGATATAAGGATGGCAGGCCTGCCTGGTCTTTCTTTATTTCTTATACTTTTTAAAAATTGTTTATTTATTTATTTATTTATTTATTTATTTATTTATTTATTTATTTATTTATGTATTTATTAGATATAAGTACACTGTAGCCGTCTTCAGACACTCCAGAAGAGGGTGTCAGATTCTAGAGAATCTAAATCCCTCTTATGGTCTGAATATGATGTACATAAACACAGCCTCACATATACGTCTAAAAATTATAAATAGGTGGGGCCACTGAAAGGACTCAACAATTAACAGCATTGTCTCCTCTTCCAGAGAACCTGGGATCAACTACCAGCACCCAAAAGGTGGCCCATCTCCAGTTCCAGGGGATCAGACAGACAGACAGACAGACAGTGATAAGGATGGCAGGCCTGCCTGGTCTTTCTTTCTTTCTTATCCTTTTTTAAAAAAATGTTTATTTATTTATTTATTTATTTATTTATTTATTTATTTATTTATTTATTTATTTATTATTAGATATAAGTACACTGTAGCTGTTCAGACACTCCAGAAGAGGGTGTCAGATTCTGGAGAATCTAAATCCCTCTTATGGTCTGCATATGATGTACATAAACACAGCCTCACATATACTTCTAAAAATTTAAAGATGGGTGGGCCCACTGAAAGGGCTCAACAATTAACACCATTGTCTCCTCTTACAGAGAACGTGGGATCAACTATCAACAACTATGTGGTGGCCCATCTCAAGTTGCAGGGGATCAGACAGACAGACAGACAGACAGAGATAAGGATGGCAGTCCTGCCTGGTTTTTCTTTCTTTCTTATCCTTTTTAAAATTGTTTATTTATTTATTTATTCATTAATTAATTAATTTATTTATTTATGTATTTATTAGATATAAGTACACTGTAGCTGTCCTCAGACTCTCCAGAATAGGGTGTCAGATTCTGGATAATCTATATCCCTCTTATGGTCTGCATATGATGTACATAAACACAGCCTCACATATACTTCTAAAAATTTAAAGATGGTTGGGGCCACTGAAAGGGCTCAACAATTAACAGCATTGTCTCCTCTTCCAGAGGACCTGGGGTCAACTACCAGCACCTATATTGTGGCCCATCTCCAGTTCCAGGGGATCAGACAGACATACATACAGACAGACAGACAAGGATTGCAGGCCTGCCTGGTTTTTCTTTCTTCTTATACATTTTAAAAATGTTTATTTATTTATATATATATTTATTAGATATAAGTACACTGTAGCTGTCTTCAGACACTTCAGAAGAGGGTGTCATATTCTGGAGAATCTAAATCCCTCTTATGGACTGCATATGATGTACATAAACACAGCCTCACATATACTTCTAAAAATTTAAAGAAGGGTGGGGCCACTCTAAAAGCTCAACAATTAACAGCATTGTCTCCTCTTTCAGAGAACCTGGGATAAACTACCAGCACCTTATTGTGGCCCATCTCCAGTTCCAGTGGATCAGACAGACAGACAGACAGACAGAGAGACAGAGATAAGGATGGCAGGTCTGCCTGGTCTTACTTTATTTCTTATACTTTTTAAAAAATGTTTATTTATTTATTTATTTATTTATTTATGTATTTATTAGATATAAGTACATTGTAGCCGTCTTCAGACACTCCAGAAGAGGGTGTCAGATTCTAGAGAATCTAAATCCCTCTTATGGTCTGAATATGATGTACATAAACACAGCCTCACATATACTTCTAAAAATTATAAATAGGTGGGGCCACTGAAAGGATTCAACAATTAACAGCATTGTCTCCTCTTCCAGAGAACCTGGGATCAACTACCAGCACCTAAAAGTTGGCCCATCTCCAGTTCCAGGGGATCAGACAGACAGAGAGACAGACAGTGATAAGGATGGCAGGCCTGCCTGGTCTTTCTTTCTTATCCTTTTAAAAAAAAATGTTTATTTATTTATTTATTTATTTATTTATTTATTTATTTATTATTAGATATAAGTACACTGTAGCTGTTCAGACACTCAGAAGAGGGTATCATATTCTGGAGAATCTAAATCCCACTTATGGTATGCATATGATGTACATAAACACAGCCTCACATATACTTCTAAAAATTTAAAGAAGGGTGGGGCCACTCTAAAAGCTCAACAATTAACAGCATTGTCTCCTCTTCGAGAGTACCTAGGATCAACTACCAGCAACTATATGGTGGCCCATCTCCAGTTCCAGGGGATCAGACAGAATGACATACAGACAGTGATAAGGATGGCAGGCCTGCCTGGTCTTTCTTTCTTTCTTATCCTTTTTAAAAAAATTTTTATTTATATATTTATTTATGTATTTATTAGATATATGTACACTGTAGCTGCTTTCAGACACTCCAGAAGAGGGTGTCAGATTCTGGAGAATCTAAATCCCTGTTATGGTCTGCATATGATGTACATAAACACAGCCTCGCATATACTTCTAAAAATTTAAAGATGTGTGGGGCCACTGAGAGGGCTCAACAATTAACAGCATTGTCTCCTCTTTCAGAGAACCTGGGATAAACTACCAGCACATTATGGTGGCCCATCTCCAGTTCCAGTGGATCAGACAGACAGACAGACAGACAGAGAGACAGAGATAAGGATGGCAGGCCTGCCTGGTCTTTCTTTATTTCTTATACTTTTTAAAAATTGTTTATTTATTTATTTATTTATTTATTTATTTATTTATTTATTTATTTATGTATTTATTAGATATAAGTACACTGTAGCCGTCTTCAGACACTCCAGAAGAGGGTGTCAGATTCTAGAGAATCTAAATCCCTCTTATGGTCTGAATATGATGTACATAAACACAGCCTCACATATACGTCTAAAAATTATAAATAGGTGGGGCCACTGAAAGGACTCAACAATTAACAGCATTGTCTCCTCTTCCAGAGAACCTGGGATCAACTACCAGCACCTAAAAGGTGGCCCATCTCCAGTTCCAGGGGATCAGACAGACAGACAGACAGACAGTGATAAGGATGGCAGGCCTGCCTGGTCTTTCTTTCTTTCTTATCCTTTTTTAAAAAAATGTTTATTTATTTATTTATTTATTTATTTATTTATTTATTTATTTATTTATTATTAGATATAAGTACACTGTAGCTGTTCAGACACTCCAGAAGAGGGTGTCAGATTCTGGAGAATCTAAATCCCTCTTATGGTCTGCATATGATGTACATAAACACAGCCTCACATATACTTCTAAAAATTTAAAGATGGGTGGGCCCACTGAAAGGGCTCAACAATTAACACCATTGTCTCCTCTTACAGAGAACGTGGGATCAACTATCAACAACTATGTGGTGGCCAATCTCAAGTTGCAGGGGATCAGACAGACAGACAGACAGACAGAGATAAGGATGGCAGTCCTGCCTGATTTTACTTTCTTTCTTATCCTTTTTAAAATTGTTTATTTATTTATTTATTCATTCATTAATTAATTTATTTATTTATTTATGTATTTATTAGATATAAGTACACTGTAGCTGTCCTCAGACTCTCCAGAAGAGGGTGTCAGATTCTGGATAATCTATATCCCCCTTATGGTCTGCATATGATGTACATAAACACAGCCTCACATATACTTCTAAAAATTTAAAGATGGTTGGGGCCACTGAAAGGGCTCAACAATTAACAGCATTGTCTCCTCTTCCAGAGGACCTGGGATCAACTACCAGCACCTATATTGTGGACCATCTCCAGTTCCAGGGGATCAGACAGACATACATACAGACAGACAGACAAGGATTGCAGGCCTGCCTGGTTTTTCTTTCTTCTTATACATTTTAAAAATGTTTATTTATTTATATATATATTTATTAGATGTAAGTACACTGTAGCTGTCTTCAGACACTTCAGAAGAGGGTGTCATATTCTGGAGAATCTAAATCCCTCTTATTTACTGCATATGATGTACATAAACACAGCCTCACATATACTTCTAAAAATTTAAAGAAGGGTGGGGCCACTCTAAAAGCTCAACAATTAACAGCATTGTCTCCTCTTCCAGAGTACCTGGGATCAACTACCAGCAACTATATGGTGGTCCATCTCCAGTTCCAAGGGATCAGACAGACAGACATACAGACAGTGATAAGGATGGCAGTCCTGCCTAGTCTTTCTTTCTTTTTTATCCTTTTTAAAAAAATGTTTATTTATTTATTTATTTATGTATTTATTAGATATAAGTACACTGTAGCTGTCTTCAGACACTCCAGAAGAGGGTGTCAGATTCTAGAGAATCTAAATCCCTCTTATGGTCTGCATATGATGTACATAAACAGAGCCTCACATATACTTCTAAAAATTTAAAGATGTGTGGGGCCACTGAGAGGGCTCAACAATTAACAGCATTGTCTCCTCTTTCAGAGAACCTGAGATAAACTACCAGCACCTTATGGTGGCCCATCTCCAGTTCCAGTGGATCAGACAGACAGACAGACAGACAGAGAGACAGAGATAAGGATGGCAGGTCTGCCTGGTCTTTCTTTATTTCTTATACTTTTTAAAAAATGTTTATTTATATATTTATTTATTTATGTATTTATTAGATATAAGTACATTGTAGCCCTCTTCAGACACTCCAGAAGAGGGTGTCAGATTCTAGAGAATCTAAATCCCTCTTATGGTCTGAATATGATGTACATAAACACAGCCTCACATATACGTCTAAAAATTATAAATAGGTGGGGCCACTGAAAGGACTCAACAATTAACAGCATTGTCTCCTCTTCCAGAGAACCTGGGATCAACTACCAGCACCTAAAAGGAGGCTCATCTCCAGTTCCAGGGGATCAGACAGACAGACAGACAGACAGTGATAAGGATGGCAGGCCTGCCTGGTCTTTCTTTCTTTCTTATCCTTTTTTTTAAAAATGTTTATTTATTTATTTATTTATTTATTTATTTATTTATATATTTATTTATTTATTATTAGATATAAGTACACTGTAGCTGTTCAGACACTCCAGAAGAGGGTGTCAGATTCTGGAGAATCTAAATCTCTCTTATGGTCTGCATATGATGTACATAAACACAGCCTCACATATAATTCTAAAAATTTAAAGAAGGGTTGGAGCACTCTAAAAGCTCAACAATTAACAGCATTGTCTCCTCTTCTAGAGTACTTGGGATCAGCTACCAGCAACTATATGGTGGCCCATCTCCAGTTCCAGGGGATCAGACAGACAGACATACAGACAGTGATAAGGATGGCAGGCCTGCCTGGTCTTTCTTTCTTTCTTATCCTTTTTAAAAAAATGTTTATTTATATATTTATTTATGTATTTATTAGATATAAGTACACTGTAGCTGTCTTCAGACACCCCAGAAGAGGGTGTCAGATTCTGGAGAATCTAAATCCCTCTTATGGTCTGCATATGATGTACATAAACACAGCCTCACATATACTTCTAAAAATTTAAAGATGTGTGGGTCAATGAGAGGGCTCAACAAGTAACAGCATTGTCTCCTCTTTCAGAAACCTGGGATAAACTACCAGCACCTTATGGTGGCCCATCTCCAGTTCCAGTGGATCAGACAGACAGACAGACAGACGGAGAGACAGAGATAAGGATGGCAGGTCTGCCTGGTCTTTCTTTATTTCTTATACTTTTTAAAAAATGTTTATTTATTTATTTATTTATTTATTTATTTATTTATTTATTAGATATAAGTACACTGTAGCCGTCTTCAGACACTCCAGAAGAGGGTGTCAGATTCTAGAGAATCTAAATCCCTCTTATGGTCTGAATATGATGTACATAAACACAGCCTCACATATACGTCTAAAAATTATAAATAGGTGGGGCCACTGAAAGGACTCAACAATTAACAGCATTGTCTCCTCTTCCAGAGAACCTGGGATCAACTACCAGCACCTAAAAGGTGGCCCATCTCCAGTTCCAGGGGATCAGACAGACAGACAGACAGACAGTGATAAGGATGGCAGGCCTGCCTGGTCTTTCTTTCTTTCTTATCCTTTTTTTAAAAAAATGTTTATTTATTTATTTATTTATTTATTTATTTATTTATTTATTTATTTATTAGATATAAGTACACTGTAGCTGTTCAGACACTCCAGAAGAGGGTGTCAGATTCTGGAGAATCTAAATCCCTCTTATGGTCTGCATATGATGTACATAAACACAGCCTCACATATACTTCTAAAATTTTAAAGAAGGGTGGGGCCACTCTAAAAGCTCAACAATTAACAGCATTGTCTCCTCTTCCAGAGTACCTGGGATCAACTACCAGCAACTATATGGTGGCCCATCTCCAGTTCCAGGGGATCAGACAGACAGACATACAGACAGCGATAAGGATGGCAGGCCTGCCTGGTCTTTCTTTCTTTCTTATCCTTTTAAAAAAATGTTTATTTATATATATATGTATGTATTTATTAGATATATGTACACTGTAGCTGTCTTCAGACACTCCAGAAGAGGGTGTCAGATTCTGGAGAATTTAAATCCCTCTTATGGTCTGCATATTCGGTACATAAACACAGCCTTGCATGTACTTCTAAAAATTTAAAGATGTGTGGGGCCACTGAGAGGGCTCAACAATTAACAGCATTGTCTCCTCTTTCAGAGAACCTGGGATAAACTACCAGCACCTTATGATGGCCCATCTCCAGTTCCAGGGGATCAGACAGACAGGCAGACAGAGAGACAGAGATATGGATGGCAGGCCTGCCTGGTCTTTCTTTATTTCTTATATTTTAAAAAAATGTTTATATTTTATTTATTTATTTATTTATTTATTTATTTATTTATTTATGTATTTATTAGATATAAGTACACTGTAGCCGTCTTCAGACACTCCAGAAGAGGGTGTCAGATTCTAGAGAATCTAAATCCCTCTTATGGTCTGAATATGATGTACATAAACACAGCCTCACATATACTTCTAAAAATTATAAATAGGTGGGGCCACTGAAAGGACTCAACAATTTACAGCATTATCTCCTCTTCCAGAGAACCTGGGATCAACTACCAGCACCTAAAAGGTGGCCCATCTCCAGTTCCAGGGGATCAACAGAAAGACAGACAGACAGTGATAAGGATGGCAGGCTTGCCTGGTCTTTCTTTCTTTCTTATCCTTTTTTTAAAAAAATGTTCTTTTATTTATTTATTTATTTATTTATTTATTTATTTATTTATTTATTATTAGATATAAGTACACTGTAGCTGTTCAGACACTCCAGAAGAGGGTGTCAGATTCTGGAGAATCTAAATCCCTCTTATGGTCTGCATATGATGTACATAAACACAGCCTCACATATAC
>NW_028227285.1:430307-497807 GCF_978045245.1 Mus caroli | reverse complement strand
GGGATCAGACAGACAGACAGACAGACAGAGATAAGTATGGCAGGCCTGCCTTGTCTTTCTTTCTTTCTTATCCTTTTAAAATAATGTTTATTTATTTATTTATTTATTTATTTATTTATTTATTTATTTATTTATATATGTATGTATTCATTAGATATAAGTACACTGTAGTTGTCTTCAGACAATCCAGAAGAGGGTGTCAGATACTGGAGAATCTAAATCCCTCTTATGGTCTGCATATGATGTACATAAACACAGCCTAACATATACTTCTAAAAATTTAAAGATAGGTGGAGCCACTGAAAGGGCTCAACAATTAATAGCATTGTCTCCTCTTCCAGAGAACCTGGGATCAACTAACAGCAACTATATGGTGGCCCATATACAGTTCCAAGGGATCAGACAGTCTGACAGACAGACAGACTGACAGAGATTAGGATGGCAGGCCTGCCTGGTCTTTCTTTCTTTCTTATCCTTTTTAAAAAATGTTTATTTATTTATGTATTTATTAGATATAAGTACACTGTAGCTGTCTTCAGACACTCCAGAAGAGGGTGTCAGATTCTGGAGAATCTAAATCCCTCTTATGGTCTGCATATGATGTACATAAACACAGCCTCACATATACTACTAAAAATTTAACGATGGGTGGGGCCACTGAAAGCGCACAACAATTAACAGCATTGTCTCCTCTTCCAGAGAACCTGGGATCAACTACCAGCACCTATATGGTGGCCCATCTCCAGTTCCAGGGGATCAGAACGACTGACAGACAGACAGACAGAGATAAGGATGGCAGGCCTGCCTGGTCTTTCTTTTTTTCTTATCCGGTTTAAATAATGTTTATTTATTTTTTATTTATTTATTTATTTATGTATTTATTAGATATAAGTACACTGTAGCTGTCTTCAGACACTCCAGAAGAGGGTGTCAGATTCTGGAGAATCTAAATCCCTCTTATGGTCTGCATATGATGTACATAAACACAGCCTCACATATACTTCTAAAAATTTAAAGATGGGTAGGGCCACTGATAGGGCCCAACAATTAAGAGCATTGTCTCCTCTTCCAGAGAACCTTGGATCAACTACCAGCAACTAATGATGGCCCATCTCCAGTTCCCGGGGATCAGATAGACAGACAGAGAGACAGGCAGAGATATGGATGGCAGGCCTACCTGGTCTTTCTTTCTTTCTTATCCTTTTTAAAAAATGTTTATTTATTTATTTATTTATTTATTTCTCTATTTATTTATTAGATATAAGTACACTGTAGCTGTCTTCAGATACTCCAGAAGAGGGTGTCAGATTCTGGAGAATCTAAATCCCTCTTATGGTCTGCATATGATGTACATAAACACAGCCTCACATATACTTCTAAATATTTAAAGATGGGGAGGGCCACTGATAGGGCTCAACAATTAACAGCATTGTCTCCTCTTCCAGAGAACCTGGGATCAACTACCAGCAACTTTATGGTAGCCCAACTCCAGTTCCAGGGGATCAGACAGACAGACAGACAGACAGAGATAAGGATGGCAGGCCTGCCTGGTCTTACTTTCTTTCTTATCCTTTTTAAAAAATGTTTATTTATTTATTTATTTATTTATTATATATAAGTACACTGTAGCTGTCTTCAGTCACTCCAGTAGAGGGTGTCAGATTCTGGAGAATCTAAATCCTCTTATAATCTGAATATGATGTACATAAACACAGCCTCACATATACTTCTAAATATTTAAAGAAGTGTGGGGCCACTGAAAGGGCTCAACAATTAACCGAATTGTCTCCTCTTCCAGAGAACCTTGGATCAACTACCAGCACAATATGGTGGCCCATCTCAAGTTCCCGGGGATCAGATAGACAGACAGACAGACAGACAGAGATATGGATGGCAGGCCTGCCTGGTCTTTCTTTCTTTCTTATACTTTTTAAAATATGTTTATTTATTTATTTATTTATTTATCTATTTATTTATTAGATATAAGTACACTGTAGCTGTCTTCAGACACTCCAGAAGAGGGTGTCAGATTCTGGAGAATCTAAATCCCTCTTATGGTCTGCATATGATGTACATAAACACAGCCTCACATATACTTCTAAAAATTTAAAGATGTGTGGGGCCACTGAGAGGGCTCAACAATTAACAGCATTGTCTCCTCTTTCAGAGAACCTGGGATAAACTACCAGCACCTTATGGTGGCCCATCTCCAGTTCCAGTTGAGCAGACAGACAGACAGACAGAGAGACAGAGATAAGGATGGCAGGCCTGCCTGGTCTTTCTTTATTTCTTATACTTTTTAAAAAATGTTTATTTATTTATTTATTTATTTATTTATTTATTTATTTATTTATGTATTTATTAGATATAAGTACACTGTAGCTGTCTTCAGACACTCCAGAAGAGGGTGTCAGATTCTGGAGAATCTAAATCCCTCTTATGGTCTGCATATGATGTACATAAATACAGCCTCACATGTACTTCTAAATATTTAAAGATGGGTAGAGCCACTGATAGGGCTCAACAATTAACAGCATTGTCTCCTCTTCCAGAGAACCTGGGATCAACTACCAGCAACTTTATGGTAGCCCAAGTCCAGTTCCAGGGGATCAGACAGACAGACAGACAGACAGAGATAAGGATGGCAGGCCTGCCTGGTCTTTCTTTCTTTCTTATCCTTTTTAAAAAATATTTATTTATTTATTTATTTATTTTTTTATGTATTTCTTAGATATAAGTACACTGTAGCTTTCTTTAGACACTCCAGAGGAGGGTGTCAGATTCTGGAGAATGAAAATCCCTCTTATGGTCTTCATAGGATGTACATAAACACAGCCTCACATATACTGAGCTGAGGTGTCACAGGCCAACTGCTGGAATTTCTGAGTACCACCTAGATTGAGAAAAGCTATGCTGTGGTTGCTTAATTTATGTATTTTATTATTTCTATTTGTTGTTTTGTTTTGTTTTATTTGTTTTTAGAGAAGTCCTCAGTCTGTAGCTCTGGCTGACCCAGGACTGCCTACTTGTGTTAATTAGGGTTTCACAGCTGAGAACAGACACCAAGAGCAAGGTAAGGCTTAGAAAACTCTACATTCAGTGGTGGCTCAAGCTCTTAATGAGAGCACTCTGTAGACAGAGGCAGTCAGTTTCTGAGTTCGAGGCCACCCTGGTGAAAGACAGGGCTAGGGTAGGGGCTAGGGTGAGGAAAGAAAGAAAGAAAAGAAACAAAGAAAGAAGAATAAAAAGTTTTTATAAAAGTTTTATAAAAAGTGTTAAAGTTTTTAAAAATTAAAAAAAAAATACCAGATCACCATCACACAGCATTGGCTGTCTTCAGGTGTATCCTTTCAGCCTCCAAAACAAAAAACAATGGCTGGCTGTCTTCAGGTATATCCTATTCTCGAGTCTTATTTCCAACATTAGAGCTGGGCTGAGCTGCCTCATTATGTAATTGCAAACCTTCCTTGGTTTGTCTTTTCCATTTCTAAGACTAACAGGCCTTTTTCTATTTATTGAATATGCTCATGACTGTCCTTTAGATATAGTAAATATAACTGTTGCTTATAAAACTTGTTTTCTAGGAATTTTTAAAGGGCAATGGCAGAGTTTATTTATAAAAAAATATTTTGCATTTATTTATTTGTGTGAGTGATGAAGCTCAGGTCTTCAAACTCGTCAGGAGGTATGATTACCTCCCCTCTCTCTCAAGCCCTCTCTCTCCTCTCTCAATGATTGTGTAAGAATGTTTTGCATGTGTATGCTGTGCCCACAGACTCCAGAACAGAGTATTAGATCCCCTGGAACTGGAGATGGGCCACCATATATAATACTGGTAATTGAGCCCAGGTTCTCTGGAAGAGGAGACAATGCTCTTAATTGTTGAGCCCTCTCTGTAGCCACATCTTTCTTTCTTTTTTTTTTTTTTGAGTATATGTGAGGCTGTGTTTATATACATCATATGCAGACAATAAGAATGATTTAGATTCTTCAGAATCTGACACCGTCTTCTGGACTGTCTGAACATAGCTACAGCATACTTAAATATAATAAATAAATAAATCTTTAAAAAGAAAAGGAAAAGTAAAAAAGAAAGAACAGGCCTGCCATATGCATGTTCATAGAGGAAAATGAAGAGACCCCAATCTAACCTCAGCAGGGTGCTTCCTTCTGGATGGTAGCTCACAGTTTCATCCCAGCAAGACAGGCAAATCACTGAGTTCAAGGACAGTAAGGTTCAGGACAGCCACCGTTAGGAAGGAAAAGGGTCTATGTTGAGAATACAAACCGACAAAACAACAACTAGGAAAAAGAAGTGACAGTGTAACTTGGGGTAGGGTACCAACAAGAGAAAGCTTTCTGTTACCACTTACAAACACCAGTAGCCTTGCACCCTTCTGCCCAGGTCCCTGCTTTCCTTTCTAGGAATTCTAAGGATGCCAGGGGGTGGGGGAATCCAGATTAACTTTTTAAAAACAAAGACTTGGTCTTTGATGTCTATAGGAAGCCCTTCTCAGTGCCTTTAACTACCACTGAACTTTCAGGGCTGTGACTCAACTGTAACAAGGAACAGAGCTAAGAACCTGCAGCCTTTGAAAACAACTATTTTTTTAAAGTGGGGGACACAAATCAGCAGTAGAACCCCTCAGGTTCAGCCATAATACTTGTTAGGGAAAGAGCCTCAATGTCCGGAGCTGAGGTCTCATGGGTGAACTGCTTCAAGCTCTGAGTATCATTGAAAGAAAGAAAAGATATCATGTGGTTGCTTAATTTATTTATTTTATTATTTCTATTTTTTGTTTTCTTTTGTTTTGTTTTAGAAAAGGCCTCAGTCTGTAGCTATGGCTGACCTAGGACAGACTGCATGTGTTAATTAGGGTTTCACAGCTGAGAAACAGACCATACCTATGTAAGACTTAGAAAACCAAACAGTCAGTGGTGGCTCGAGCTCTTAATGAGAGCACTCTGGAGGCAGAGGCAGTCAGTTTCTGAGTTCGAGGCTAGCCTGGTTGAAGACAGGGATAGGCAGGGCTAGGCAAGGCAGGGCTGGGCTAGGCTAGGCTAGGCAAGGGGCTGGGCTAGTCAAGGCAAGGGACTAGGCTAGGCTACTCAAGGGGCTAGGCAAGACAGACAGACAGAGGGAAAGACAGACAAGGATGGCAGGCCTGCCTGGTTTTTCTTTCTTTCTTATCCCTTTAAAAATGTTTATTTATTTATTTATTTATTTATTTATGTATTTATTAGATATAAGTACACTGTAGCTGTCTTCAGACACTCCAGAAGAGGGTGTCAGATTCTGGAGAATCTATATCCCTCTTATGGTCTGCATATGATGTACATAAACACAGCCTCACATTTACATCTTAAAATTTAAAGATGTGTGGGGCCAATGAAAGGGATCAACAATTAACAGCATTGTCTCCTCTTATGGAGAACCTGGGATCAACTACGAGCAACTATATGGTGGCTCATCTCCAGTTCCAGGGGATCAGACAGACAGACAGACATACAGACAGATAGAGTTAAGGATTTCAGGCCTACCTGGTCTTTCATTCTTTCTTATCCTTTTAAAAAAATGTTTATTAATTTAACTATGTATTTATTAGATATAAGTACACTGTAGCTGTCTTCAAACACTCCCGAAGAGGGTGTCAGATTCTGGAGAATCTATATCCCTCTTATGGTCTGCATATGATGTACATGAACACAGCCTCACATATACTTCTAAAAATTTAAAGATGGGTGGGGCCACTGAAATGGCTCAACAATTAACAGCACTTACTCCTCTTCCAGAGAACCTGGGATCAACTACCAGCAATTATATGGTGGCCCATCTCCAGTTGCAGGGGATCAGACAGACAGACAGACAGACAAGGATAGCAGGCCTGCCTGGTCTCTCTTTCTTTATTATCCTTTTTTAAAAATGTTTATTTGTTTATTTATGAATTTATTAGATATAAGTACACGGTAGGTGTCTTGAGACACTCAAGAAGAGGGTGTCAGATTATGGAGAATCTAAATCCCTCTTATGGTCTGCATATTCGGTACATAAACACAGCCTCGCATATACTTATAAAAATTTAAAAATGGGTGGGGCCAGTGAAAGGGCTCAACAATTAACAGCATTGTCTCCTTTTCCAGAGAACCTGGGATCGACTACAAGCAACTCTATGGTGGCCCATCTCCAGTTCCAGAGGATCAGACAGACAGACAGACAGACAGAGATAAGTATGGCAGGCCTGTCTGGTCTTTCTTTCTTTCTTATCCTTTTTAAAAAAATGTTTATTTATATATTTATTTATGTATTTATTAGATATAAGTACACTGTAGCTTTCTTCAGACACTCCAGAAGAGGGTGTCAGATTCTGGAGAATCTAAATCCCTCTTATGGTCTGCATATGATGTACATAAACACAGCCTCACATATACTTCTAAAAATTTAAAGATGTGTGGGGCCACTGAGAGGGCTCAACAATTAACAGCATTGTCTCCTCTTTCAGAGAACCTGGGATAAACTACCAGCACCTTATGGTGGCCCATCTCCAGTTCC
Source organism: Mus caroli (assembly GCF_978045245.1). Lineage (NCBI taxonomy): Eukaryota > Metazoa > Chordata > Mammalia > Rodentia > Muridae > Mus > Mus caroli. The sequence goes on along the minus strand of NW_028227285.1, from coordinate 491,257 downwards.
AGTGGATCAGACAGACAGACAGACAGACAGAGAGACAGAGATAAGGATGGCAGGCCTGCCTGGTCTTTCTTTATTTCTTATACTTTTTAAAAAATGTTTATTTATTTATTTATTTATTTATTTATTTATTTATGTATTTATTAGATATAAGTACACTGTAGCCGTCTTCAGACACTCCAGCAGAGGGTGACAGATTCTAGAGAATCTAAATCCCTCTTATGGTCTGAATATGATGTACATAAACACAGCATCACATATACTTCTAAAAATTAAAAATGGGTGGGGCCACTGAAAGGGCTCAACAATTAACAGCATTGTCTCCTCTTCCAGAGAACCTGGGATCAACTACCAGCACCTAAAAAGTGGCCCATCTCCAGTTCCAGGGGATCAGACAGACAGACAGACAGACAGAGATAAGGATGGCAGGCCTGCCTGGTCTTTCTTTATTTCTTATCCTTTTAAAATAATGTTTATTTATTTATTTATTTATTTATTTATTTATTTATTTATTTATTAGATATAAGTACACTGTAGTTGTCTTCAGACACTCCAGAAGAGGGTGTCAGATTCTGGAGAATCTAAATCCCTCTTATGGTCTGCATATGATGTACATAAACACAGCCTAACATATACTTCTAAAAATTTAAAGATAGGTGGAGCCACTGAAAGGGCTCAACAATTAACAGCATTGTCTCCTCTTCCAGAGAACCTGGGATCAACTAACAGCAACTATATGATGGCCCATCTCCAGTTCCAAGGGATCAGACAGACTGACAGACAGACAGAGTGACAGAAATAAGGATGGCAGGCCTGCCTGGTCTTTCTTTCTTTCTTATCCTTTTTAAAAAATGTTTATTTATTTATTTGTTTATTAGATATAAGTACACTGTAGCTGTCTTCAGACACTCCAGAAGAAGGTGTCAGATTCTGGAGAATCTAAATCCCTCTTATGGTCTGCATATGATGTACATAAACACAGCCTCACATTTACTTCTTAAAATTTAAAGGTGGGGGGGGCCACTGAAAGGGCTCAGCAATTAACAGCATTGTCTCCTCTTCCAGAGGTCCTGGGATCAACTACCAGCACCTATATGGTGGCCCATCACTAGTTCCAGGGGATCAGAACGACAGACAGAGAGACAGACAGAGATAAGGATGGTAGGCCTGCCTGGTCTTTCTTTTTTTCTTATCCGGTTTAAATAATGTTTATTTATTTATTTATTTATTTATGTATTTATTAGATATAAGTACACTGTAGCTGTCTTCAGACACTCCAGAAGAGGGTGTCAGATTCTGATGAATCTAAATCCCTCTTCTGGTCTGCATATGATGTACATAAGCACAGCCTCACATACACTTCTAAAAATTTAAAGATGGGTAGGGCCACTGATAGGGCTCAACAATTAACAGCATTGTCTCCTCTTCCAGAGATCCTGGGATCAACTACCAGCAACTATATGGTAGCCCATCTCCAGTTCCAGGGGATCAGACAGACAGACAGACAGACAGAGGTAAGGATGGCAGGCCTGCCTGGTCTTACTTTCTTTCTTATCCCTTTTAAAAAATGTTTATTTATTTATTTATTTATTTATTTATTTATTTATTTATTTATGTATTTATTATATATAAGTACACTGTAGCTGTCTTCAGACACTCCAGTAGAGGGTGTCAGATTCTGGAGAATCTAAATCCTCATATAATCTGAATATGATGTACATAAACACAGCCTCACATATACTTCTAAATATTTAAAGAAGTGTGGTGCCACTGAAAGGGCTCAACAATTAAGAGCATTGTCTCCTCTTCCAGAGAACCTGGGATCAACTACCAGCAACTATATGGTGGCCCATCTCCAGTTCCCGGGGATCAGATAGACAGACAGACAGACAGGCAGAGATATGGATGGCAGGCCTGCCTGGTCTTTCTTTCTTTCTTATACTTTTTAAAAAATGTTTATTTTTTTATTTATTTATTTATTTATTTATTTATTAGATATAAGTACACTGTAGCTGTCTTCAGACACTCCAGAAGAGTGTGTCAGATTCTGGAGAATCTAAATCCCTCTTATGGTCTGCATATGATGTACATAAACACAGCCTCACATATACTTCTAAATATTTAAAGATGGGTAGGGCTACTGATAGGGAACAACAATTAACAGCATTGTCTCCTCTTCCAGAGAACCTGGGATCAACTACCAACAACTTTATGGTAGCCCAACTCCAGTTCCAGGGGATCAGACAGACAGACAGACAGACAAACAGAGATAAGGATGGCAGGCCTGCCTGGTCTTACTTTCTTTCTTATCCTTTTTAAAAAATGTTTATTTATTTATTTATTTATTTATTTATTTATTTATTTATGTATTATATATAAGTACACTGTAGCTGTCTTCTGTCACTCCAGTAGAGGGTGTCAGATTCTGGAGAATCTAAATCCTCTTATAATCTGAATATGATGTACATAAACACAGCCTCACATATACTTCTAAAAATTTAAAGATGTGTGGGGCCACTGAGAGGGCTCAACTATTAATAGCATTGTCTCCTCTTTCAGAGAACCTGGGATAAACTACCACCACCTTATGGTGGCCCATCTCCAGTTCCAGTGGATCAGACAGACAGACAGACAGAGAGACAGAGATAAGGATGGCAGGCCTGCCTGGTCTTACTTTCTATCTTATCCTTTTAAAAAATGTTTATTCATTTATTTATTTATTTATTTATTTATTTATTTATTTATTTATGTATTTATTAGATATAAGTACTCTGTAGCTATTCAGACACTCCAGAAGAGGGTTTCAGATTCTGGAGAATCTAAATCCCTCTTATGGTCTGCATAAGATGTACATAAACACAGCCGAACATATACTTCTAAAAATTAAAAGATGTGTGGGGCCACTGAGTGGGCTCAACAATTAACAGCATTGTCTCCTCTTATAGAGAACCTGGGATCAACTACCAGCAACTATATGGTGGTCCATCTCCAGTTCCAGGGGATCAGACAGACAGACAGACAGACAGTGATAAGGATGGCAGGCCTGCCTGGTCTTTCTTTCTTTCTTATCCTTTTTTTAAAAAAATGTTTGTTTATTTATTTATTTATTTATTTATTTATTTATTAGATATAAGTACACTGTAGCTGTTCAGACACTCCAGAAGAGTGTGTCAGATTCTGGAGAATCTAAATCCCTCTTATGGTCTGCATATGATGTACATAAACACAGCCTCACATATACTTCTAAAAATTTAAAGAAGGGTGGGGCCACTCTAAAAGCTCAACAATTAACAGCATTGTCTCCTCTTCCAGAGTACCTGGGATCAACTACAAGCAACTATATGGTGGCCCTTCTCCAGTTCCAGGGGATCAGACAGACAGACATACAGACAGTGATAAGGATGGCAGGCCTGCCTGGTCTTTCTTTCTTTCTTATCCTTTTTAAAAAAAATGTTTATTTATATATTTATTTATGTATTTATTAGATATAAGTACACTGTAGCTGTCTTCAGACACTCCAGTAGAGGGTGTCAGATTCTGGAGAATCTAAATCCCTCTATGGTCTGCATAAGATGTATATAAACACAGCCTCACATATACTTCTAAAAATTTAAAGATGTGTGGGGCCACTGAGAGGGCTCAACAATTAACAGCATTGTCTCCTCTTTCAGAGAACCTGGGATAAACTACCAGCACATTATGGTGGCCCATCTCCAGTTCCAGTGGATCAGACAGACAGACAGACAGAGAGACAGAGATAAGGATGGCAGGCCTGCCTGGTTTTTCTTTATTCCTTATACTTTTTAAAAAATGTTTATTTATTTATTTATTTATTTATTTATTTATTTATGTATTTATTAGATATAAGTACACCGTAGCCGTCTTCAGAAGCTCCAGAAGAGGGTGACAGATTCTAGAGAATCTAAATCCCTCTTATGTTCTGAATATGATGTACATAAACACAGCATCACATATACTTCTAAAAATTAAAAATGGGTGGGGCCACTGAAAGGGCTCAACAATTAACAGCATTGTCTCCTCTTCCAGAGAACCTGGGATCAACTAACAGCAACTATATGGTGGCCCATCTCCAGTTCCAAGTGATCAGACAGACTGACAGACAGACAGACTGACAGAGATAAGGATGGCAGGCCTGCTTGGTCTTTCTTTCTTTCTTATCCTTTTTAAAAATGTTTATTTATTTATTTATATGTTTATTAGATATAAGTACACTGTAGCCGTCTTCAGACACTCCAGAAGAAGGTGTCAGATTCTGGAGAATCTAAATCCCTCTTATGGTCTGCATATGATGTACATAAACACAGCCTCACATTTACTTCTTAAAATATAAAGGTGGGGGGGGCACTGAAAGGGCTCAGCAATTAACAGCATTGTCTCCTCTTACAGAGAACCTGGGATCAACTACCTGCAACTATATGGTGGCCCATCTCCACTCCCAGGGGAACAGACAGACAGACAGAGAGACAAGGATAAGGATGGCAGGCCAGCCTGGTCTTTCTTTCTTTCTTATCCTTTAAAAAAATTTATTTATTTATTTATTTATTTATTTATTTATTTATTTATGTATTTATTAGATATAAGTACACTGTAGCTGTCTTCAGACACACCAGAAGAGGGTGTCAGATTCTGGAGAATCTTAATCCCTCTTATGGTCTGCATATGATGTACATAAACACAGCCTCACATATACTTCTAAAAATTTAAAGAAGGGTGGGGCCAGTCTTAAAGCTCAACAATTAACAGTATTGTCTCCTCTTCCAGAGTACCTGGGATCAACTACCAGCAACTATATGGTGGCCCATCTCCAGTTCCAGGGGATCAGACAGACAGACATATAGACAGTGATAAGGATGGCAGGCCTGCCTGGTCTTTCTTCCTTTCTTATCCTTTTTAAAAAAATGTTTATTTATATATTTATTTATGTATTTATTAGATATAAGTACACTGTAGCTGTCTTCAGACACTCCAGAAGAGGGTGTCAGATTCTGGAGAATCTAAATCCCTCTTATGGTCTGCATATGATGTACATAAACACAGCCTCACATATACTTCTAAAAATTTAAAGATGTGTGGGGCCACTGAGAGGGCTCAACAATTAACAGCATTGTCTCCTCTTCCAGAGAACTTAGGATCAACTACCAGCAACTCAAGGTGGCCCATCTCCAGTTCCAGGGGATCAGACAGACAGACGGACAGACAGAGATTAGGATGGCAGGCCTACCTGGTCTTTCTTTCTTTCTTATTCTTTTAAAATAATGTTTATTTATTTATTTATATTTATTTATATATGTATTTATTAGATATAAGTACTCTGTAGTTGTCTTCAGACACTCCAGAAGAGGGTGTCAGATTCTGGAGAATCTAAATCCCTCTTATGGTCTGCATATGATGTACATAAACACAGCCTAACATATACTTCTAAAAATTTAAAGATATGTGGAGCCACTGAAAGGGCTCAACAATTAACAGCATTGTCTCCTCTTCCAGAGAACCTAGGATCAACTAACAGCAACTATATGGTGGCCCATCTCCAGTTCCAAGGGATCAGACAGACTGACAGACAGATAGACTGACAGAAATAAGGATGGCAGGCCTGCCTGGTCTTTCTTTCTTTCTCATCCTTTTTAAAAAATGTTTATTTATTTATTTATGTGTTTATTAGATATAAGTACACTGTAGCCGTCTTCAGACACTCCAGAAGAAGGTGTCAGATTCTGGAGAATCAAAATCCCTCTTATGGTCTGCATATGATGTACATAAACACAGGCTCACGTTTACTTCTTAAAATTTAAAGGTGGGGGGGGCACTGAAAGGGCTCAGCAATTAACAGCATTGTCTCCTCTTTTAGAGAACCTGGGATCAACTACCTGCAACTATATGGTGGCCCATCTCCACTCCCAGGGGATCAGACAGACAGACAGACAGACAAGGATAAGTATGGCAGGCCTGCCTGGTCTTTCTTTCTTTCTTATCCTTTTTTAAAAAATTGTATTTATTTATGTATTTATTAGATATAAGTACACTGTAGCTGTCTTCAGACACCCCAGAAGAGGGTGTCAGATTCTGATGAATCTAAATCCCTCTTCTGGTCTGCAATGATGTACATAAACACAGCCTCACATACACTTCTAAAAATTTAAAGATGGGTAGGGCCACTGATAGGGCTCAACAATTAACAGCATTGTCTCCTCTTCCAGAGAACCTGGGATCAACTACCAGCAACTATATGGTAGCCCATCTCCAGTTCCAGGGGATCAGACAGACAGACAGACAGACAGACAGACAGAAATAAGGATGGCAGGCCTGCCTGGTCTTACTTTCTTTCTATCCTTTTTAAAAAATGTTTATTTATTTATTTATTTATTTATTTATTATATATAAGTACACTGTAGCTGTCTTCAGACACTCCAGTAGAGGGTGTCAGATTCTGGAGAATCTAAATCCTCTTATAATCTGAATATGATGTACTTAAACACAGCTCACATATACTTCTAAATATTTAAAGAAGTGTGGGGCCACTGAAAGGTTTCTACAATTAAGAGCATTGTCTCCTCTTCCAGAGAACCTTGGATCAACTACCAGCAACTATATGGTGGCCCATCTCCAGTTCCAGGGGATCAGACAGACAGACAGACAGACAGACAGAGATATGGATGGCAGGCCTGCCTGGTCTTACTTTCTTTCTTATCCTTTTTAAAAAATGTTTATTTATTTATTTATTTATTACATATAAGTACACTGTAGCTGTCTTCAGACACTCCAGTAGAGGGTGTCAGATTCTGGAGAATCTAAATCCTCTTATAATCTGAATATGATGTACATAAACACAGCCTCACATATACTTCTAAATATTTAAAGAAGTGTGGGGCCACTGAAAGGGCTCAACAATTAAGAGCATTGTCTCCTCTTCCAGAGAACCTTGGATCAACTACCAGCAACTATATGGTGGCCCATCTCCAGTTCCCGGGGATCAGATAGACAGACAGACAGACAGGCAGAGATATGGATGGCAGGACTGCCTGGTCTTTCTTTCTTTCTTATCCTTTTTAAAAAAATATTTATTTATTTATTTATTTATTTATTTATTTATTTATTTATTTATTTATTAGATACAAGTACACTGTAGCTGTTCAGACACTCCAGAAGAGGGTGTCAGATTCTGGAGAATCTAAATCCCTCTTATGGTCTGCATATGATGTACATAAACACAGCCTCACATATACTTCTAAAAATTTAAAGAAGGGTGGGGCCACTCTAAAAGCTCAACAATTAACAGCATTGTCTCCTCTTACAGAGTACCTGGGATCAACTACCAGCAACTATATGGTGGCCCAGCTCCAGTTCCAGGGGATCAGACAGACAGACATACAGACAGTGATAAGGATGGCAGGCCTGCCTGGTCTTTCTTTCTTTCTTATCCTTTTTAAAAAAATGTTTATTTATATATTTATTTATGTATTTATTAGATATAAGTACACTGTAGCTGTCTTCTGACACTCCAGAAGATGGTGTCAGATTCTGGAGAATCTAAATCCTTCTTATGGTCTGCATATGATGTACATAAACACAGCCTCACATATACTTCTAAAAATTTAAAGATGTGTGGGGCCACTGAGAGGGCTCAACAATTAAGAGCATTGTCTCCTCTTTCAGAGAACCTGGGATAAACTACCAGCACCTTATCGTGGCCCATCTCCAGTTCCAGTGGATCAGACAGACAGACAGACAGAGAGACAGAGATAAGGATGGCAGGCCTGCCTGGTCTTACTTTCTTTCTTATACTTTTTAAAAAATGTTTATTTATGTATTTATTTATTTATGTATTTATTAGATATAAGTACACTGTAGCCGTCTTCAGACACTCCATAAGAGGGTGACAGATTCTAGAGCATCTAAATCCCTCTTATGGTCTGAATATGATGTACATAAACACAGCATCACATATACTTCTAAAAATTAAAAATGGGTGGGGCCACTGAAAGGGCTCAACAATTAACAGCATTGTCTCCTCTTCCAGAGAACCTGGGATCAACTACCAGCAACTACAACGTGGCCCATCTCCAGTTCCAGGGGATCAGACAGACAGACAGACAGACAGATATTAGGATGGCAGGCCTGCCTGGTCTTTCTTTCTTTCTTATCCTTTTAAAATAATGTTTATGTATTTATTTATATTTATTTATATATGTATTTATTAGATATAAGTACACTATAGTTGTCTTCAGACACTCCAGAAGAGGTTGTCAGATTCTGGAGAATCTAAATTCCTCTTATGGTCTGCATATGATGTACATAACACAGCCTAACATATACTTCTAAAAATTTAAAGATGGGTGGAGCCACTGAAAGGGATCAACAATTAACAGCATTGTCTCCTCTTCCAGAGAACCTGGGATCAACTAACAGCAAATATATGGTGGCCCATCTCCAGTTCCAAGGGATCAGACAGACTGACAGACAGACAGACTGACAGAGATAAGGATGGCAGGCCTGCCTGGTCTTTCTTTCTTTCTTATCCTTTTTAAAAAATGTTTATTTATTTATTTATATGTTTATTAGATATAAGTACACTGTAGCCGTCTTCAGACACTCCAGAAGAAGTTGTCAGATTCTGGAGAATCTAAATCCCTCTTATGGTCTGCATATGATGTACATAAACACAGCCTCACGTTTACTTCTTAAAATTTAAAGATGGGAGGGGGGCCACTGAAAGGGCTCAGCAATTAACCGCATTGTCTCCTCTTACACAGAACCTGGGATCAACTACCTGCAACTATATGGTGGCCCATCTCCACTCCCAGGGGATCAGACAGACAGACAGACAGACAAGGATAAGTATGGCAGGCTTGCATGGTCTTTCTTTCTTTCTTATCCTTTTAAAAAAATTGTATTTATTTATGTATTTATTAGATATAAGTACACTGTAGCTGTCTTCAGACACTGCAGAAGAGGGTGTCAGATTCTGATGAATCTAAATCCCTCTTCTGGTCTGCATATGATGTACATAAACACAGCCTCACATACACTTCTAAAAATTTAAAGATGGGTAGGGCCACTGATAGGGCTCAACAATTAACCGCATTGTCTCCTCTTCCAGAGAACCTGGGATCAACTACCAGCAACTATATGGTAGCCCATCTCCAGTTCCAGGGCATCAGACAGACAGACAGACAGACAGAGATAAGGATGGCAGGCCTGCCTGGTCTTACTTTCTTTCTTATCCTTTTTAAAAAATGTTTATTTATTTATTTATTTATTTATTTATTTATTTATTTATTATATATAAGTACACTGTAGCTGTCTTCAGACACTCCAGTAGAGGGTGTCAGATTCTGGAGAATCTAAATCCTCTTATAATCTGAATATGATGTACTTAAACACAGCTCACATATACTTCTAAATATTTAAAGAAGTGTGGGGCCACTGAAAGGGCTCGGCAATTAAGAGCATTGTCTCCTCTTCCAGAGAACCTTGGATCAACTACCAGCAACTATATGGTGGCCCATCTCCAGTTCCAGGGGATCAGACAGACATACAGACAGAGATAAGGATGGCAGGCCTGCCTGGTCTTACTTTGTTTCTTATCCTTTTTAAAAAATGTTTATTTATTTATTTATTTATTTATTTATTTATTACATATAAGTACACTGTAGCTGTCTTCAGACACTCCAGTAGAGGGTGTCAGATTCTGGAGAATCTAAATCCTCTTATAATCTGAATATGATGTACATAAACACAGCCTCACATATACTTCTAAATATTTAAAGAAGTGTGGGGCCACTGAAAGAGCTCAACAATTAAGAGCATTGTCTCCTCTTCCAGAGAACCTTGGATCAACTACCAGCAACTATATGGTGGCCCATCTCCAGTTCCCGGGGATCAGATAGACAGACAGACAGACAGGCAGAGATATGGATGGCAGGACTGCCTGGTCTTTCTTTCTTTCTTATCCTTTTTAAAAAAATATTTATTTATTTATTTATTTATTTATTTATTTATGTATTTATTAGATACAAGTACACTGTAGCTGTTCAGACACTCCAGAAGAGGGTGTCAGATTCTGGAGAATCTAAATCCCTCTTATTTTCTGCATATGATGTACATAAACACAGCCTCACATATACTTCTAAAAATTTAAAGAAGGGTGGGGCCAGTCTTAAAGCTCAACAATTAACAGTATTGTCTCCTCTTCCAGAGTACCTGGGATCAACTACCAGCAACTATATGGTGGCCCAGCTCCAGTTCCAGGGGATCAGACAGACAGACATATAGACAGTGATAAGGATGGCAGGCCTGCCTGGTCTTTCTTCCTTTCTTATCCTTTTTAAAAAAATGTTTATTTATATATTTATTTATATATTTATTAGATATAAGTACACTGTAGCTGTCTTCAGACACTCCAGAAGAGGGTGTCAGATTCTGGAGAATCTAAATCCCTCTTATGGTCTGCATATGATGTACATAAACACAGCCTCACATATACTTCTAAAAATTTAAAGATGTGTGGGGCCACTGAGAGGGCTCAACAATTAACAGCATTGTCTCCTCTTCCAGAGAACTTAGGATCAACTACCAGCAACTCAAGGTGGCCCATCTCCAGTTCCAGGGGATCAGACAGACAGACAGACAGACAGAGATTAGGATGGCAGGCCTGCCTGGTCTTTCTTTCTTTCTTATTCTTTTAAAATAATGTTTATTTATTTATTTATATTTATTTATATATGTATTTATTAGATATAAGTACTCTGTAGTTGTCTTCAGACACTCCAGAAGAGGGTGTCAGATTCTGGAGAATCTAAATCCCTCTTATGGTCTGCATATGATGTACATAAACACAGCCTAACATATACTTCTAAAAATTTAAAGATATGTGGAGCCACTGAAAGGGCTCAACAATTAACAGCATTGTCTCCTCTTCCAGAGAACCTAGGATCAACTAACAGCAACTATATGGTGGCCCATCTCCAGTTCCAAGGGATCAGACAGACTGACAGACAGATAGACTGACAGAAATAAGGATGGCAGGCCTGCCTGGTCTTTCTTTCTTTCTCATCCTTTTTAAAAAATGTTTATTTATTTATTTATATGTTTATTAGATATAAGTACACTGTAGCCGTCTTCAGACACTCCAGAAGAAGGTGTCAGATTCTGGAGAATCAAAATCCCTCTTATGGTCTGCATATGATGTACATAAACACAGGCTCACGTTTACTTCTTAAAATTTAAAGGTGGGGGGGCACTGAAAGGGCTCAGCAATTAACAGCATTGTCTCCTCTTTTAGAGAACCTGGGATCAACTACCTCCAACTATATGGTGGCCCATCTCCACTCCCAGGGGATCAGACAGACAGACAGACAGACAAGGATAAGTATGGCAGGCCTGCCTGGTCTTTCTTTCTTTCTTATCCTTTTTAAAAAAATTGTATTTATTTATGTATTTATTAGATATAAGTACACTGTAGCTGTCTTCAGACACCCCAGAAGAGGGTGTCAGATTCTGATGAATCTAAATCCCTCTTCTGGTCTGCAATGATGTACATAAACACAGCCTCACATACACTTCTAAAAATTTAAAGATGGGTAGGGCCACTGATAGGGCTCAACAATTAACAGCATTGTCTCCTCTTCCAGAGAACCTGGGATCAACTACCAGCAACTATATGGTAGCCCATCTCCAGTTCCAGGGGATCAGACAGACAGACAGACAGACAGACAGACAGAAATAAGGATGGCAGGCCTGCCTGGTCTTACTTTCTTTCTATCCTTTTTAAAAATTGTTTATTTATTTATTTATTTATTTATTTATTTATTTATTATATATAGGTACACTGTAGCTGTCTTCAGACACTCCAGTAGAGGGTGTCAGATTCTGGAGAATCTAAATCCTCTTATAATCTGAATATGATGTACTTAAACACAGCTCACATATACTTCTAAATATTTAAAGAAGTGTGGGGCCACTGAAAGGTTTCTACAATTAAGAGCATTGTCTCCTCTTCCAGAGAACCTTGGATCAACTACCAGCAACTATATGGTGGCCCATCTCCAGTTCCAGGGGATCAGACAGACAGACAGACAGACAGACAGAGATATGGATGGCAGGCCTGCCTGGTCTTACTTTCTTTCTTATCCTTTTTAAAAAATGTTTATTTATTTATTTATTTATTACATATAAGTACACTGTAGCTGTCTTCAGACACTCCAGTAGAGGGTGTCAGATTCTGGAGAATCTAAATCCTCTTATAATCTGAATATGATGTACATAAACACAGCCTCACATATACTTCTAAATATTTAAAGAAGTGTGGGGCCACTGAAAGGGCTCAACAATTAAGAGCATTGTCTCCTCTTCCAGAGAACCTTGGATCAACTACCAGCAACTATATGGTGGCCCATCTCCAGTTCCCGGGGATCAGATAGACAGACAGACAGACAGGCAGAGATATGGATGGCAGGACTGCCTGGTCTTTCTTTCTTTCTTATCCTTTTTAAAAAAATATTTATTTATTTATTTATTTATTTATTTATTTATTTATTTATTTATGTATTTATTAGATACAAGTACACTGTAGCTGTTCAGACACTCCAGAAGAGGGTGTCAGATTCTGGAGAATCTAAATCCCTCTTATGGTCTGCATATGATGTACATAAACACAGCCTCACATATACTTCTAAAAATTTAAAGAAGGGTGGGGCCACTCTAAAAGCTCAACAATTAACAGCATTGTCTCCTCTTCCAGAGTACCTGGGATCAACTACCAGCAACTATATGGTGGCCCAGCTCCAGTTCCAGGGGATCAGACAGACAGACATACAGACAGTGATAAGGATGGCAGGCCTGCCTGGTCTTTCTTTCTTTCTTATCCTTTTTAAAAAAATGTTTATTTATATATTTATTTATGTATTTATTAGATATAAGTACACTGTAGCTGTCTTCTGACACTCCAGAAGATGGTGTCAGATTCTGGAGAATCTAAATCCTTCTTATGGTCTGCATATGATGTACATAAACACAGCCTCACATATACTTCTAAAAATTTAAAGATGTGTGGGGCCACTGAGAGGGCTCAACAATTAAGAGCATTGTCTCCTCTTTCAGAGAACCTGGGATAAACTACCAGCACCTTATCGTGGCCCATCTCCAGTTCCAGTGGATCAGACAGACAGACAGACAGAGAGACAGAGATAAGGATGGCAGGCCTGCCTGGTCTTACTTTCTTTCTTATACTTTTTAAAAAATGTTTATTTATGTATTTATTTATTTATGTATTTATTAGATATAAGTACACTGTAGCCGTCTTCAGACACTCCATAAGAGGGTGACAGATTCTAGAGCATCTAAATCCCTCTTATGGTCTGAATATGATGTACATAAACACAGCATCACATATACTTCTAAAAATTAAAAATGGGTGGGGCCACTGAAAGGGCTCAACAATTAACAGCATTGTCTCCTCTTCCAGAGAACCTGGGATCAACTACCAGCAACTACAACGTGGCCCATCTCCAGTTCCAGGGGATCAGACAGACAGACAGACAGACAGATATTAGGATGGCAGGCCTGCCTGGTCTTTCTTTCTTTCTTATCCTTTTAAAATAATGTTTATGTATTTATTTATATTTATTTATATATGTATTTATTAGATATAAGTACACTATAGTTGTCTTCAGACACTCCAGAAGAGGTTGTCAGATTCTGGAGAATCTAAATCCCTCTTATGGTCTGCATATGATGTACATAACACAGCCTAACATATACTTCTAAAAATTTAAAGATGGGTGGAGCCACTGAAAGGGATCAACAATTAACAGCATTGTCTCCTCTTCCAGAGAACCTGGGATCAACTAACAGCAAATATATGGTGGCCCATCTCCAGTTCCAAGGGATCAGACAGACTGACAGACAGACAGACTGACAGAGATAAGGATGGCAGGCCTGCCTGGTCTTTCTTTCTTTCTTATCCTTTTTAAAAAATGTTTATTTATTTATTTATATGTTTATTAGATATAAGTACACTGTAGCCGTCTTCAGACACTCCAGAAGAAGTTGTCAGATTCTGGAGAATCTAAATCCCTCTTATGGTCTGCATATGATGTACATAAACACAGCCTCACGTTTACTTCTTAAAATTTAAAGATGGGAGGGGGGCCACTGAAAGGGCTCAGCAATTAACCGCATTGTCTCCTCTTACACAGAACCTGGGATCAACTACCTGCAACTATATGGTGGCCCATCTCCACTCCCAGGGGATCAGACAGACAGACAGACAGACAAGGATAAGTATGGCAGGCTTGCATGGTCTTTCTTTCTTTCTTATCCTTTTTAAAAAAATTGTATTTATTTATGTATTTATTAGATATAAGTACACTGTAGCTGTCTTCAGACACTGCAGAAGAGGGTGTCAGATTCTGATGAATCTAAATCCCTCTTCTGGTCTGCATATGATGTACATAAACACAGCCTCACATACACTTCTAAAAATTTAAAGATGGGTAGGGCCACTGATAGGGCTCAACAATTAACCGCATTGTCTCCTCTTCCAGAGAACCTGGGATCAACTACCAGCAACTATATGGTAGCCCATCTCCAGTTCCAGGGCATCAGACAGACAGACAGACAGACAGAGATAAGGATGGCAGGCCTGCCTGGTCTTACTTTCTTTCTTATCCTTTTTAAAAAATGTTTATTTATTTATTTATTTATTTATTTATTTATTTATTTATTATATATAAGTACACTGTAGCTGTCTTCAGACACTCCAGTAGAGGGTGTCAGATTCTGGAGAATCTAAATCCTCTTATAATCTGAATATGATGTACTTAAACACAGCTCACATATACTTCTAAATATTTAAAGAAGTGTGGGGCCACTGAAAGGGCTCGACAATTAAGAGCATTGTCTCCTCTTCCAGAGAACCTTGGATCAACTACCAGCAACTATATGGTGGCCCATCTCCAGTTCCAGGGGATCAGACAGACATACAGACAGAGATAAGGATGGCAGGCCTGCCTGGTCTTACTTTGTTTCTTATCCTTTTTAAAAAATGTTTATTTATTTATTTATTTATTTATTTATTTATTTATTTATTTATTACATATAAGTACACTGTAGCTGTCTTCAGACACTCCAGTAGAGGGTGTCAGATTCTGGAGAATCTAAATCCTCTTATAATCTGAATATGATGTACATAAACACAGCCTCACATATACTTCTAAATATTTAAAGAAGTGTGGGGCCACTGAAAGAGCTCAACAATTAAGAGCATTGTCTCCTCTTCCAGAGAACCTTGGATCAACTACCAGCAACTATATGGTGGCCCATCTCCAGTTCCCGGGGATCAGATAGACAGACAGACAGACAGGCAGAGATATGGATGGCAGGACTGCCTGGTCTTTCTTTCTTTCTTATCCTTTTTAAAAAATGTTTATTTATTTATTTATTTATGTATTTAGTAAATATAAGTACACTGTAGCTGTTCAGACACTACAGAAGAGGGTGTCAGATTCTGGAGAATCTAAATCCCTCTTATGGTCTGCATATGATGTACATAAACACAGCCTCACATATACTTCTAAAAATTTAAAGAAGGGTGGGGCCACTCTAAAAGCTCAACAATTAACAGCATTGTCTCCTCTTCCAGAGTACATGGGATCAACTACCAGCAACTATATGGTGGCCCATCTCCAGTTCCAGGGGATCAGACAGACAGACATACAGACAGTGCTAAGAATGGCAGGCCTGCCTGGTCTTTCTTTCTTTCTTATCCTTTTTAAAAAATGTTTATTTATATATTTATTTATGTATTTATTAGATATAAGTACACTGTAGCTGTCTTCAGACACTCCAGAAGAGGGTGTCAGATTCTGGAGAATCAAAATCCCTCTTATGGTCTGCATGATGTACATAAACACAGCCTCACATATACTTCTAAAAATTTAAAGATGTGTGGGGCCACTGAGAGGGCTCAACAATTAACAGCATTGTCTCCTATTTCAGAGAACCTGGGATAAACTACCAGCACATTATGGTGGCCCATCTCCAGTTCCAGTGGATCAGACAGACAGACAGACAGAGAGGCCTGCCTCGTCTTTCTTTATTTCTTATACTTTTTAAAAAATCTTTATTTATTTATTTATTTATTTATGTATTTATTAGATATAAGTACACTGTAGCCGTCTTCAGACACTCCAGAAGAGGGTGTCAGATTCTGGAGAATCTAAATCCCTCTTATGGTCTGCATATGATGTACATAAACACAGCCTCACATATACTTCTAAAAATTAAAAATTGGTGGGGCCACTGAAATGGTTCAACAATTAACAGCATTGTCTCCTCTTCCAGAGAAGCTGGGATCAACTACCAGCACCTACAAGGTGGCCCATCTCCAGTTCCAGGGGATCAGACAGACAGACAGACAGACAGACAGAGATAAGGATGGCAGGCCTGCCTGGTCTTTCTTTCTTTCTTATCCTTTTTAAAAAATATTTATTTATTTATTTATTTATTTTTTATGTATTTCTTAGATATAAGTACACTGTAGCTTTCTTTAGACACTCCAGAGGAGGGTGTCAGATTCTGGAGAATGTAAATCCCTCTTATGGTCTGCATAGGATGTACATAAACACAGCCTCACATATACTGAGCTGAGGTGTCACAGGCCAACTGCTGGAATTTCTGAGTACCACCTAGAGAGAGAAAAGCTATGCTGTGTTTGCTTAATTTTTGTATTTTATTATTTCTATTTGTTGTTTTGTTTTGTTTTATTTGTTTTTAGAAAAGTCCTCAGTCTGTAGCTCTGGCTGACCCAGGACTGCCTACTTGTGTTAATTAGGGTTTCACAGCTGAGAATAGACACCAAGAGCAAGGTAAGGCTTAGAAAACCCTACATTCAGTGGTGGCTCAAGCTCTTAATGAGAGCACTCTGTAGATAGAGGCAGTCAGTTTCTGAGTTCGAGGCCACCCTGGTGAAAGACAGGGCTAGGGTAGGGGCTAGGGTGAGGAAAGGAAGAAAGGAAAGAAGAAAGGAAGAAAGAAAGAAAAAGTTTTTATAAAAGTTTTATAAAAAGTGTTAAAGTTTTTAAAAATTAAAAAAAAAAAATACCAGATCACCATCACACAGCATTGGCTGTCTTCAGGTGTATCCTTTCAGCCTCCAAAACAAAAAACAATGGCTGGCTGTCTTCAGGTGTATCCTATTCTCGAGTCTTATTTCCAACCTTAGAGCTGGGCTGAGCTGCCTCATTATGTAATTGCAAACCTTCCTTGGTTTGTCTTTTCCATTTCTAAGACTAACAGGCCTTTTTCTATTTATTGAATATGCTCATGACTGTCCTTTAGATATAGTAAATATAACTGTTGCTTATAAAACTTGTTTTCTAGGAATTTTTAAAGGGCAATGGCAGAGTTTATTTATAAAAAAATATTTTGCATTTATTTATTTGTGTGAGTGATGAAGCTCAGGTCTTCAAACTCGTCAGGAGGTATGATTACCTCCCCTCTCTCTCAACCCCTCTCTCTCCTCTCTTAATGATTGTGTAAGAATGTTTTGCATGTGTATGCTGTGCCCACAGACTCCAGAACAGAGTATTAGATCCCCTGGAACTGGAGATGGGCCACCATATATAATACTGGTAATTGAGCCCAGGTTCTCTGGAAGAGGAGACAATGCTCTTAATTGTTGAGCCCTCTCTGTAGCCACATCTTTCTTTCTTTCTTTTTTTTTTTTGAGTTTATGTGAGGCTGTGTTTATATACATCATATGCAGACAATAAGAATGATTTAGATTCTTCAGAATCTGACACCCTCTTCTGGACTGTCTGAAGATAGCTACAGCATACTTAAATATAATAAATAAATAAATCTTTAAAAAGAAAAGGAAAAGTAAAAAAGAAAGAACAGGCCTGCCATATGCATGTTCATAGAGGAAAATGGAAGAGACCCCAATCTAACCTCAGCAGGGTGCTTCCTTCTGGATGGTAGCTCACAGTTTCATCCCAGCAAGACAGGCAAATCACTGAGTTCAAGGACAGTAAGGTTCAGGACAGCCAAGGTTAGGAAGGAAAAGGGTCTATGTTGAGAATACAAACCGACAAAACAACAACTAGGAAAAAGAAGTGACAGTGTAACTTGGGGTAGGGTACCAACAAGAGAAAGCTTTCTGTTACCACTTACAAACACCAGTAGCCTTGCACCCTTCTGCCCAGGTCCCTGCCTTCCTTTCTAGGCATTCTAAGGATGCCAGGGGGTGGGGGAATCCAGATTAACTTTTTAAAAACAAAGACTTGGTCTTTGATGTCTATAGGAAGCCCTTCTCAGTGCCTTTAACTACCACTGAACTTTCAGGGCTGTGACTCAACTGTAACAAGGAACAGGGCTAAGAACCTGCAGCCTTTGAAAACAACTATTTTTTTAAAGTGGGGGACCCAAATCAGCAGTAGAACCCCTCAGGTTCAGCCATAATACTTGTTAGGGAAAGAGCCTCAATGTCCGGAGCTGAGGTCTCATGGGTGAACTGCTTCAAGCTCTGAGTATCATTGAAAGAAAGAAAAGATATCATGTGGTTGCTTAATTTATTTATTTTATTATTTCTATTTTTTGTTTTCTTTTGTTTTGTTTTAGAAAAGGCCTCAGTCTGTAGCTATGGCTGACCTAGGACAGACTACATGTGTTAATTAGGGTTTCACAGCTGAGAAACAGACCATACCTATGTAAGACTTAGAAAACCCAACAGTCAGTGGTGGCTCGAGCTCTTAATGAGAGCACTCTGGAGGCAGAGGCAGTCAGTTTCTGAGTTCGAGGCCAGCCTGGTTAAAGACAGGGATAGGCAGGGCTAGGCAAGGCAGGGCTGGGCTAGGCTAGGCTAGGCAAGGGGCTGGGCTAGTCAAGGCAAGGGACTAGGCTAGGCTACTCAAGGGGCTAGGCAAGACAGACAGACAGAGAGAAAGACAGACAAGGATGGCAGGCCTGCCTGGTTTTTCTTTCTTTCTTATCCCTTTTAAAAAATATTTATTTATTTATTTATTTATGTATTTATTTATGTATTTATTAGATATAAGTACACTGTAGCTGTCTTCAGACACTCCAGAAGAGGGTGTCAGATTCTGGAGAATCTATATCCCTCTTATGGTCTGCATATGATGTACATAAACACAGCCTCACATTTACTTCTAAAAATTTAAAGATGTGTGGGGCCAATGAAAGGGATCAACAATTAACAACATTGTCTCCTCTTATAGAGAACCTGGGATCAACTACCAGCAACTATATGGTGGCCCATCTCCAGTTCCAGGGGATCAGACAGACAGACAGACATACAGACAGATAGAGTTAAGAATGGCAGGCCTACCTGGTCTTTCATTCTTTCTTATCCTTTTTAAAAAATGTTTATTAATTTAAGTATGTATTTATTAGATTTAAGTACATTGTAGCTGTCTTCAAACACTCCCGAAGAGGGTGTCAGATTCTGGAGAATCTATATCCCTCTTATGGTCTGCATATGATGTACATGAACACAGCCTCACATATACTTCTAAAAATTTAAAGATGGTTGGGGCCACTGAAAGGGCTCAACAATTAACACACTGTCTCATCTTCCAGAGAACCTGGGATTGAAAGAAGAAAAGCTGAACTCTCCATGAACTCTCCAACTCAGAGTTCTCTTACCCCTCCCATCTAGAGGTTGTTCCCGGAACACACCTGAACTTTTTACCTCAGAGTACATTCTTGAACTCTTCACCCCAGAGTCCGACCCCTCCCAAGTGAGAACGGTTCCAGGAGCATTTCTGAGATAAGGGTCTCCTGGAGCGAACTCAGTCCAACCCCTCCTAACTGAAGACTGTTCCAAGAACATTTTTGAGATAGGGGCCTCCTGGTACTACCCCAGAATGTTCCAATAGATCGAGTACATTGCCAAAATATAGGACACGACCCCTTGGTTATGTAAAGCTCCTTGGCAGAACACCTTGGTGACGTAAAACTTGTACTTTTCTCCTTACCCTTCTCCTATAAAAGCCTGTGACAAGTCTGGGCCAATTGCCGAATCTCCTCTGCACCTTGCTGGCTGCATGAGTTTCGACCCCAGATATCTGGTATATGTGCTTTTTGTGTGCTTTCTTGTCGTTGCTGTATTAAATCTTACTCTCTATACATCTTAAGTTCGGTCTCAGTGTCTTCTTGGGTGCGCGGCTGACCCGAGGCTTGAGTAAGTGCCTCCCTTTGGGAGTCCTGGAGTCTTTCATTTGGTGCGTTGGCCGGGAATCAGCGCGACCACCCAGAAGTCCTGGACCCACTCAGAAGTAAGATTTACTGTTCTGTTTGGTCTGGTGTCTGTGTTCTGTTTCTGGAGACCAGGAGAGTCTCAATCTGTGGGCCTTGGAGAGGCCATCTGAATCTGTATCTGGTGCGATCGCAGTTCTGGTTTTGCGTGACGCTCTGTGCTCAGTACGAGCACCAGAGACCGTGCTCCGGGAGCTGGAGACCAGGCAGGTCTCAATAGAGAGCGCGGGGTGGGTAGAGATAGACGTGTCTGGTGCCCACCGTCCGATCGCCCTGGGGGACGCCCCAGGAAGACAAGGGGAGGGCCAAGGACGCTTGGCGGACCCCTCTGAAGGCCGAGAGACCATCACTTTGGTGGAAGGTCTAAGCCGGCCGGCCTTGGAAAGGCCATCTGATTCTGTAAGTTGCCTGTGGGCGACGCGAGGTCGCCGCCGTTTTTGGTTTTTTCTTTTTGTCTCAAGTCTTGTGTCTGCTCTTGTTGTGTTTGCTATTATTCTAGAAATGGGACAATCTGCTGGGTGTGTAAGTGTGGAACTGCTGCATTTGTGTATTCTGAGATTGTGGGTTTATTCTGGCAGTGGCTGTGAGAGGACGGCTGTCTATGGCCTCACAGTCTGCACCCCAAAAAGATGTTTCAAGGGAGACCCTGGAAGGAGTGCCCAGGGTACAGAACAGTCAAAAAGACCTGGCTGTTGCCTGGCAGAGTGAAGGAGAGAGAGAGAGTGTTCTCTCTGCCAGAGCGGGAGTGGATGTGGATTCCACCCCTATCAGGAAAAAGAGTCAATGTGGAATCCGACCCCGTCAGAAAGTGGCGTTTGGCTGGTTGTGTTTTGGTCACGTGACAGACTGTGTGTGTGTGTGTGTGTGTGTTAACCCTTTGCCGACTGTAGACTTGGACTGACGTCAGGACAGAATTTGTCAGCAATGGTTTTAAAAAAAGGAAAAAAAGAGAAAAAAAAACCACCAGGCCGGTCCTCCCCAGGCTGCTCAAAAGAGCTCTGAAATCCAGAGCTGCAGCAGTGGTGCTGAGGTTCTGAGTTCTGCAGACACAGCAGCAACGGAGGCTGTCTGTGCCCTGCGAGTGAGTTGTAAAATGCTGATAGTAAGTGCGGCGGCCTGTCAGACCCGCCTGGCGCCCCGGAATAGCCGTGAAGCCTGCCACAGCTGGGAAGGGGCCAACTGTGGCCGCCGTCCCTCCTTTGGCTTCCCCCTGGAGTCTGCCCGCACTCCCTTGTGTCTGCGCGCCCGCCGTGGGGCACACAGAGAAGTTCCCCCGCCCTGCCGCGCAGGCGCCTTGCGTTTCCAAAGCTCGGGAGGCCGCCGTTGCCTCTGGCCAAGAGAGCTCCGTGGATGCCTGTGTGTGGGGTGGCGGACGCCGCCGCCTCCGGGGGCTCAAGCCATGCCGGAAAACAAGTGGTTAAATTCCCCCTCCCTGCCAGTGTTTGTTTGCCACTCCCATATTTCGCCGTGGCGCGGCGGAGACTCGGCGCTTGGCTCCTCCCTGTCCATTCGCCGTTACTGAGAAAATCCTGGTTAGTTTCTTTCCCTCCGCTGACTAGTATGCTTGAGTTCAGCGGGTTGCCGCGTCTGATCTGAGGACGCCACAAGGTTCCCTGGTTGCTTCTCATTTCCCTGTCCCCTGTATCCTGTCTCTTGTTAACTGTTAACAGAAAAAATTGTGTTCATTTTGAGATATCAGTGTGCAGCCAGATGTAAGAGCTGCACCCCCTTCTCTGCCCCGTGTGTTTTCTCTTCTCAGGCATCGCCCTGAGCTGCTAGCAGTGAATCTGTTTTAAGCTCCGGTGAGGGAGATATACAAGGTAAGGAGCACCTACGAGTCTAACTGCCAGGCTCCGATGAAGGATAGAGGTCTGCAAAGAAGAACTGAGAGCAAAGCTTCAGCAGACTCAAAAGAAATAGGTTAACAGTAAAAAGAGGTAAACTATGAAAAAAGTTAAGTGACAGAATATAGATGTAATAATTAGATAACATTCAAAGTAAGCAAAGACAAGAAAGAGATATATATAGATAGAAAGAGAGACATTATATGAGATCTCCATTGCAGTTAAGAAATAGGAGCAAAGAGAGATAAATGACAAAGACTAGAACCTAGCAAAGTGACACTTGCTAATAATACTAGCACTTAGAGATGATCTGTAAGAAATAAGGAGCCAGAAAATTTTCTAAAAAAGATAAGAGAAATGAAATGCTGGTCACAAACGTCAGGGAAACTAGAAAACTTAGTACCTGGCAACAAGAAAAAAGAAAGCTTTTGGCTAAAGATCAGAGTGTTTGCTGTTGAAAAAGAAGAGCACTGGGTGAGAGACTGTCCTAACAAAAAGAAGAGGAGCGCCCCCCCCTCAAGACAAAACCCTTCACCTGTTCGTGGCTATAAGTAAAGAGACTGGTGGCCTACCTGTTGATGCAGCTAAAAAGAGACTGTGTTTTCATATTCCTCCACTGACCAATGCAAAGCAAGTTTAAAAGGTCCCTGGACACTACAGGTCTTTGCAAACTGTGGATTCCAGGTTTTGCTGCATTAAAAAGATAAACAGCCCTTCGTATAAGAAATAAAGAACAACCTTGGATGGCCTTAGATGCTATTGAGACTGCCCTAATGTTGTCCCCAACTTTGGGACTCCTAAATGTGACTGAGAACAAAAGTATTGCCAAAGAGGTTCTTACTCAGAAATTGGGACCCTAAAAGACCAGTGGCACTTGGAAAAATTAGACCTGGTGACTGAGGGATGGCCTGCTTGTCTGCACATAATGGCTTTTGGTCAGGGACACATGATCCAATTGTTTCCCTGACTGATGGACACATTATTAGAGCTTTTTGTTGACAGAACAAGTGACCTTCACTTCCCCTGCTAACCTGCTGAGTCTTCACCTACTCATCACTGCTCTGACATTCTAGCAGAAGGAACTTTGGCTCAGAAGGCTGAACTCCTGGCGCTAACCCAAGCCCTGCGGTTGGCTGAAGGCAGAGACATCAAAGACAAAGAAGAAATTCTGGCCCTCCTAGAAGCTCCTGAATGAACTGGGTGAGTTGGGGTATCGGGTATCGGCTAAGAAAGCTCAGTTACCGAGGTGCCAAAACGACGGAAAGCGGTGGCTCACCGAAGCCAAGAAAAAAGACTGTGATGCTGATCCCAACCCCCACCACCCCGCGCCAAGTACGTGAGTTTCTGGGGACGGTGGGCTTTTGCAGACTCTGGACTAAAGAAAAAGTCCCATTCACCTGGACTGAGAAACACCAAAAAGCCTTTGACAGCATAAAGGCAGCCCTGCTTGCAGCCCCCGCTCTGGCTTTGCCAGATTTGACTAAGCCTTTTACCTTATATGTTGATGAGCTGCAATGGCCCTGCTTGTTAAAGACCCTGACAAGCTTACCCTGGGTCAGCATGTGACTATACCCACTACCAGAATTTGTTGCTGAATGATTGAGTAACTTTTGCTCCACCTGCCATCCTCAATCCTGCCACCTTCCCTTGGCGGATGACTCCACTCCTGTACATCAATGTGCTGATGAAACTGGAACAAGGAGAGATCTGACTGATCAGCCTTGGTGTGCCTGCCTGGTACACGGATGGCAGCAGCTTTGTCACAGGAGCAGCAGTAGCAGATGGAAAGCAGCTCATATCCATGGGGCCACCTACCAACAGAGGGGGCTACTTACCTCAGCAGGTAAAGATCAAATCAGCCTTGGCCTGAAAGTTTAAACTGGTACACGGATGGCAGTGGCCTCATGGTTAAAGGTAAGCGGAAGGCGGGGACAGCAGTGCAGCAGTGGACAAAAAGCAGATGATCTAGGCCAGCAGCCTCCCTAAAGGGACTTCAGCCCAGAAAGCTGAACTTGTGGTTTTGATACAAGCTTTATAAATGACACTGACAGCAGGTATGCTTTTGCCACTGTATGGAACAATACAAACAAAGAAAGCTGTTGACATTTGCAGAAGACGTTCTCAATATGGATAAATGAGACTGCTCACATAGTCATCAAGAAGATTATTAAAGAAAATTTTTCCAAGGTTCAGAGTGCCAAAGGCAATAGTGTCAGATAATGGCCCTGCTTTGTTGCCCAGGTAAGTCAGGGTGTGGCCAAGCATTTAGAGGTCAAATAAAAATTACATTGTGTGTATAGACCTCAGAGCTCAGGATAGATAAAAATTAGTCTAAAACTCTAAGACAGACCTTGATAAAATTAATCGTGGAGACTGGCATGGACTTGGTGTTCCTTCCCTATGCCCTATTTCTTGATTCAGTTTTACTCTGTTTAAGATCCTTTATGAGACTCCTATGCCCATCACTGTCTTAACCTATGTTGTTAAACTAGCTATTGAGACTGACGGTAAAGACTGGGTGACCCTCCTTCCCTTTGTGCTTCTCAGAGTCCGAAACACACCTGGATGTTTCGGTCTTACTTCTTATGAAATTCTACATGGGGGACCGCCCCCCCTTGACTAAGTCTAGCAGGATATTGGATCCCTGTGTTGACTCTTTCTACACCCTGCTCTGTTGCCCAGCTCCAGCAAACAGACCCAACGACTAAAAAGAAAAAGATGGGGAGCCCCGAGGATGACCTAATTGGAATCCCATTCCCAGATCACAGCAGCGAGCTCCTGAGCTGCCTAAACGAGCAGCGCCAGCTGGGTCATCTGTGCGACCTCACCATCAGGACACAGGGTTTTGAGTACCAAACCCACAGGGCTGTGCTGGCTGCCTGTAGCCACTACTTCAAGAGGCTCTTTACAGAAGAGAGAGAGAGAACAGTAATAAAAACAGAGAGTGTTGAAACGGCTTCTGGGGGAGCAAAAGCCAGTGTGTGTGAGCTGAACTTTGTAGGGCCGGAGGCCCTAAGTGCCCTGCTCGAGTTTGCTTACACAGCCACACTGACCACCAGCAACGCCAATGTGCCGGCTGTACTCCAAGCTGCTCGGCTACTGGAAATCCCATGTGTCGTCACTACTTGCTTGGAGATTTTGCAAGGCAGTGGACTGGAAGCCCCCAGCCCAGATAAAGATGACTGTGAGCGAGCCCGACAGTACCTGGAGGCTTTTGCCACTGCCACCCCCACAGCCTCAACCTCAAAAATG
Organism: Mus caroli; assembly: GCF_978045245.1. NCBI lineage: Eukaryota > Metazoa > Chordata > Mammalia > Rodentia > Muridae > Mus > Mus caroli. The sequence goes on along the minus strand of NW_028227285.1, from coordinate 465,869 downwards.
CTCAACCCACCAGGCTACGGGCTGGCCCAGAGTAACGAACCTCCACTATCATCAGAAGAGCTGGGCTCAGATGAAGATCTCATTGACCCTGACCTGAGGGCTTACCTAAGTTCGCTGCACCAGGATGCCCTGACACCAGGCCTAAATGACCAAAACAAGCTAGTGCCTAAACGCCTTTCACAGATGCCCCAAGAGTGCCCAGTCTGTCACAAGATAATCCACGGGGCAGGCAAACTGCCTCGGCACATAAAAACCCACAATGGTGAAAAGCCTTTTGCCTGTGAGGTCTGCGGTATCCGCTTCACCAGGAATGATAAGCTGAAGATCCACATGCGAGAGCACACAGGAGAGCGACCCTACTCATGCCCCCACTGTCCAGCCCGCTTCCTGCATAACTACGACCTCAAAAACCATATGCATCTGCACACAGGGGGCCGGCTCTATGAATGCCACCTGTGCCACAAGGCCTACGCTAAGGAAGGCCATCTACAGCGCCATCTAAAAAATCAGAACTACCACAAAAATAATGTGGCCATCTCATCCCCTGCTGGACACGACCTCCCCAATGGCCACATAGACTAAGAGCTTTCTTAAGTTTTAGAACTAATCCTAATATGACTCAATCCTGTTGGTTATGTACAGCTATGGATGTTGATCTTAGAACTATAAAACGGTCTATTTTTGACTTCCCTGTCCAAAGTGATGTTACAAAACAGAAAGAGATTGGACTCTGTGGAGGGGGATAAATGCAGGACTCGCTCTAAGATTAGAGCTATTCACTAAAAGAAGGGGGGAATGAAAGAAGAAAAGCTGAACTCTCCATGAACTCTCCAACTCAGAGTTCTCTTACCCCTCCCATCTAGAGGTTGTTCCCGGAACACACCTGAACTTTTTACCTCAGAGTACATTCTTGAACTCTTCACCCCAGAGTCCGACCCCTCCCAAGTGAGAACGGTTCCAGGAGCATTTCTGAGATAAGGGTCTCCTGGAGCGAACTCAGTCCAACCCCTCCTAACTGAAGACTGTTCCAAGAACATTTTTGAGATAGGGGCCTCCTGGTACTACCTCAGAATGTTCCAATAGATCGAGTACATTGCCAAAATATAGGACACGACCCCTTGGTTATGTAAAGCTCCTTGGCAGAACACCTTGGTGACGTAAAACTTGTACTTTTCTCCTTACCCTTCTCCTATAAAAGCCTGTGACAAGTCTGGGCCTAATGCCGAATCTCCTCTGCACCTTGCTGGCTGCATGAGTTTCGACCCCAGATATCTGGTATATGTGCTTTTTGTGTGCTTTCTTGTCGTTGCTGTATTAAATCTTACTCTCTATACATCTTAAGTTCGGTCTCAGTGTCTTCTTGGGTGCGCGGCTGACCCGAGGCTTGAGTAAGTGCCTCCCTTTGGGAGTCCTGGAGTCTTTCACTACCAGCAACAAAATGGTGGCCCATCTCCAGTTCCAGGAGATCAGACAGACAGACAAACAGAGAGACAGACAGACAGACAAAGATAAGGATGGCAGCCCTGCCTGGTCTTTCTTTCTTTCTTATCCTTTTTAAAAAATGTTTATTTATTTATTTATTTATTTATTTATTAGATATAAGTACACTGTAGCTATCTTCAGATACTCCAAAAGAGGGTGTCAGATTCTGGAGAATCTAAATCCCTCTTATGGTCTGCATATGATGTACATAAACACAGCCTCACATATACTTCTAAAAATTTAAAGATGGGTGGGGCCAAGAAAGGGATCAACAATTAACAGCATTGTCTCCTCTTCCAGAGAACCTTGGATAAACTACCAGCAACTATATGGTGGCCCATCTCCAGTTCCAGGGTATCAGACAGACAGACAGACAGACAGAGATAAGAATGGAGGCCTGCCTGGTCTTTCTTTCTTTCTTATACTTTTAAAAAAAATGTTTATTTATTTATTTATTTATTTATTTATTTATTTATTTATTACATATAAGTACACTGTAGCTGTCTTCAGACACTCCAGAAGAGGGTGCCAGATTCTGGAGAATCTGAATCCCTCTTACGGTCTGCATATGATGTACATGAACACAGCCTCACATATACTTCTAAAAATTTAAAGATGTGTGGGGGCACTGAAAGGGCTCAAAAATTAACAGCATTGTCTCCTATAACAGAGAACCTGGGATCAACTACCAGCTACTATATGGTACCCATCTCCAGTTCCAGGGGATCAGGCAGACAAAGAGACAGACAGACAAGGGTGGCAGTCCTACCTGGTTTTTCTTTCTTTCTTATCCTTTTTAAAAAATGTTTATTTATTTATTTATGTATTTATAAGATATAAGTACACTGTAGCTGTCTTCAGACACTCCAGAAGAGGGTGTCAGATTCTGGAGAATATAAATCCCTCTTATGGTCTGCATATGATGGACATAAACACAGATTCACATACACTTCTAAAAATTTAAGATGGGTGGGGCCACTGAAAGGGCTCAACAATTAACAGCATTGTCTCCTCTTCCAGAACCCTGGGATCAACTACCAGCAACTATATGGTGGCCCATCTCCAGTTCCAGGGGATCAGACAGACAGACAGACAGACAGAGATAAGGAGGGCAGGCCTGCCTGGTTTTTCTTTCTTTCTTATCCTTTTAAAATAATGTTTATTTATTTATTTATTTATTTATTTATTTATTTATTTATTTATTTATTTATGTATTTATTATATATAAGTACACTGTAGTTGTCTTCAGACACTCCAGAAGAGGGTGTCAGATTCTGGAGAATCTAAATCCTCTTATAATCTGAATATGATATACATAAACACAGCCTAACATATACTTCTAAATATTTAAAGAAGTGTGGGGCCAGTGAAAGGGCTCAACAATTAACAGCATTGTCTCCTCTTCCAGAGAACCTTGGATCAACTACCAGCAACTATATTGTGGCCCATCTCCAGTTCCCGGGGATCAGATAGACAGACAGACAGACAGACAGAGATATGGATGGCAGGCCTGCCTGGTCTTTCTTTCTTTCTTATCCTTTTTAAAAAATGTTTATTTATTTATTTATCTATTTATTTATTAGATATAAGTACACTGTAGCTGTCTTCAGACACTCCAGAAGAGGGTGTCAGATTCTGAGAATCTAAATCCCTCTTATGGTCTGCATATGATGTACATAAACACAGCCTCACATATACTTCTAAATATTTAAAGATGGGTGGCGCCACTGAAAGGGCTCAACAATTAACAGCATTGTCTCCTCTTCCAGAGAACCTGGGATCAACTACCAGCAACTATTCGTGGCCCAGCTCCAGTTTCCAGGGATCAGATAGACAGACAGACAGACAGACAGAGATATGGATGGCAGGCCTACCTGGTCTTTCTTTCTGTCTTATCCTTTTTAAAAAATGTTTAATTATTTATTTATTTATTTCTTTATTTATTTATGTATTTAGTAGATATAAATACACTGCAGCTGTTCAGACACTCCAGAAGAGGGTGTCAGATTCTGGAGAATCTAAATCCCTCTTATGGTCTGCATATGATGTACATAAACACAGCCTCACATATACTTCTAAAAATTTAAAGAAGTGTGGGGCTACTCTAAAAGCTCAACAATTAACAGCATTGTCTCCTCTTCCAGAGTACCTGGGATCAACTACCAGCAACTATATGGTGGCCCATCTCCAGTTCCAGGGGATCAGACAGACAGACATACAGACAGTGATAAGGATGGCAGGCCTGCCTGGTCTTTCTTTCTTTCTTATCCTTTTTAAAAAAATGTTTATTTATATATTTATTTATGTATTTATTCGATATAAGTACACTGTAGCTGTCTTCAGACACTCCAGAAGAGGGTGTCAGACTCTGGAGAATCTAAATCCTCTTATAATCTGAATATGATGTACATAAACACAGCCTCACATATACTTCTAAATATTTAAAAAGTGTGGGGCCACTGAAAGGGCTCAACAATTAACAGCATTGTCTCCTCTTCCAGAGAACCTTGGATCAACTACCAGCTACTATATGGTGGCACATCTCCAGTTCCAGGGGATCAGACAGACAGACAGACAGACAGAGATAAGGATGGCAGGCCTGCCTGGTCTTACTTTCTTTCTTTTCCTTTTTCAAAAATGTTTATTTATTTATTATTTATTTATTTATTTATTTATGTATGTATTTATTATATATAAGTACACTGTAGGTGTCTTCAGACACTCCAGTATAGGGTGTCAGATTCTGGAGAATCTAAATCCTCTTATAATCTGAATATGATGTACATAAACACAGCCTCACATATACTTTTAAATATTTAAAGAAGTGTGGGGCCACTGAAAGGGCTCAACAATTAACAGCATTGTCTCCTCTTCCAGAGAACCTTGGATCAACTACCAGCAACTATATGGTGGCCCATCTCCAGTTCCCGGGAATCAGATAGACAGACAGACAGACAGACAGAGATATGGATGGTAGGCCTGCCTGGTCTTTGTTTCTTTCTTATCCTTTTTAAAAAATGTTTATTTATTTATTTATTTATTTATCTATTTATTTATTAGATATAAGTACACTGTAGCTGTCTTCAGACACTCCAGAAGAGGGTGTCAGATTCTGGAGAATCTAAATGCCTCTTATGGTCTGCATATGTTGTACATAAACACAGCCTCACACATACTTCTAAATATTTAAAGATGGGTGGCGCCACTGAAAGGGCTCAACAATTAACAGCATTGTCTCCTCTTCCAGAGAACCTGGGATCAACTACCAGCAACTATTCGTGGCCCATCTCCAGTTCCCAGGGATCAGATAGACAGACAGACAGACAGACAGAGATATGGATGGCAGGCCTGCCTGGTCTTTCTTTCTTTCTTATCCTTTAAAAAAATGTTTATTTATATATTTATTTATGTATTTATTAGATATAAGTACACTGTAGCTGTCTTCAGACACTCCAGAAGAGGGTGTCAGATTCTGGAGAATCTAAATCCCTCTTATGGTCTGCATATGATGTACATAATCACAGCCTCATATATACTTCTAAAAATTTAAAGATGTGTGGGGCCACTGAGAGGGCTCAACAATTAACAGCATTGTCTCCTCTCTCAGAGAACCTGGGATAAACTACCAGCACCTTATGGTGGCCCATCTCCAGTTCCAGTGGATCAGACAGACAGACAGACAGACAGAGAGACAGAGATAAAGATGTCAGGCCTGCCTGGTCTTTCTTTATTTCTTATACTTTTTAAAAAATGTTTATTTATTTATTTATTTATTTATTTATTTATTTATTTATTAGATATAACTACACTGTAGCCATCTTCAGACACTCCAGAAGAGGGTGTCAGATTCTAGAGAATCTAAATCCCTCTTATGGTCTGAATATGATGTACATAAACACAGCCTCACATATACTTAAAAAATTAAAAGGCCACTGAAAGGACTCAACAATGAACAGCATTGTCTCCTCTTCCAGAGAACCTGGGATCAACCTCCAGCTCCTACAAAGTGGCCCATCTCCAGTTCCAGGGGATCAGACAGACAGACAGACAGAGATAAGGATGGCAGGCCTGCCTGGTCTTTCTTTCTTTCTTTCTTATCCTTTTTAAAAAATATTTATTTATTTATTTATTTATTTATTTATTTATTTATTTATGTAATTATTAGATATAAGTACACTGTAGCTGTTCAGACACTCCAGTAGAGGGTGTCAGATTCTGGAGAATCTAACTCCCTCTTATGGTCTCCATATGATGTACATAAACACAGCCTAACATATACTTCTAAAAATTAAAAGATCTGTGGGGACACTGAAAGGGCTCAACAATTAACAGCATTGTCTCGTCTATAGAGAACCTGGGATCAACTACCAGCAACTATATGGTGGTCCATCTCCAGTTCCAGGGGATCAGACAGACAGACAGACAGACAGTGATAAGGATGGCAGGCCTGCCTGGTCTTTCTTTCTTTCTTATCCTTTTTTTAAAAAAATGTTTGTTTATTTATTTATTTATTTATTTATTTATTTATTCATTTATTTATTTATTTATTTATTTATTAGATAAAAGTACATTGTAGCTGTTCAGACACTCCAGAAGAGGGTGTCAGATTCTGGAGAAACTAAATCCCTCTTATGGTCTGCATATGATGTACATAAACACAACCTCACATATACTTCTAAATATTTAAAGATGGGTGGCGCCACTGAAAGGGCTCAACAATTAACAGCACTGACTCCTCTTCCAGAGAACCTGGGATCAACTACCAGCAACTATTCGTGGCCCATCTCCAGTTCCCAGAGATCAGATAGACAGACAGACAGACAGACAGACAGAGATATGGATGGCAGGCGTGCCAGGTCTTTCTTTCTGTCTTATCCTTTTTAAAAAATGTTTATTTATTTATTTATTTATTTATTTATTTATTTATTTATTTATTTATTTATGTATTTAGTAGAAATAAGTACACTCTAGCTGTTCAGACACTCCAGAAGAGGGTGTCAGATTCTGGAGAATCTAAATCCCTCTTATGGTCTGCATATGATGTACATAAACACAGCCTCACATATACGTCTAAAAATTATAAATAGGTGGGGCCACTGAAAGGACTCAACAATTAACAGCATTGTCTCCTCTTCCAGATAACCTGGGATCAACTACCAGCACCTAAAAGGTGGCCCATCTACAGTTCCAGGGGATCAGACAGACAGACAGACAGACAGTGATAAGGATGGCAGGCCTGCCTGGTCTTTCTTTCTTTCTTATCCTTTTTTTAAAAAAATGTTCGTTTATTTATTTATTTATTTATTTATTTATTTATTTATTATTAGATATAAGTACACTGTAGCTGTTCAGACACTCTAGAAGAGGGTGTCAGATTCTGGAGAATCTAAATCCCTCTTATGGTCTGCATATGATGTACATAAACACAGCCTCACATATACTTCTAAAAATTTAAAGAAGGGTGGGGCCACTCTAAAAGCTCAACAATTAACAGCATTGTCTCCTCTTCCAGAGTACCTGGGATCAACTACCAGCAACTATATGGTGGCCCATCTCCAGTTCCAGGGGATCAGACAGACAGACATACAGACAGTGATAAGGATGGCAGGCCTGCCTGGTCTTTCTTTCTTTCTTATCCTTTTAAAAAAAATGTTTATTTATATATTTATTTATGTATTTATTAGATATATGTACACTGTAGCTGTCTTCAGACACTCCAGAAGAGGGTGTCAGATTGTGGAGAATCTAAATCCCTCTTATGGTCTGCATATTCGGTACATAAACACAGCCTTCTATATACTTCTAAAAATTTAAAGTTGTGTGGGGCCACTGAGAGGGCTCAACAATTAACAGCATTGTCTCCTCTTTCAGAGAACCTGGGATAAACTACCAGCACCTTATGGTGGCCCATCTCCAGTTCCAGGGGATCAGACAGACAGACAGACAGAGAGACAGAGATATGAATGGCAGGCCTGCCTGGTCTTTCTTTATTTCTTATATTTTAAAAAATGTTTATATTTTATTTATTTATTTATTTATTTATTTATTTATTTATTTATTTATGTATTTATTAGATATAAGTACACTGTAGCCGTCTTCAGACACTCCAGAAGAGGGTGTAAGATTCTAGAGAATCTAAATCTCTCTTATGGTCTGAATATGATGTACATAAACACAGCCTCACATATACTTCTAAAAATTATAAATAGGTGGGGCCACTGAAAGTACTCAACAATTAACAGCATTGTCTCCTCTTCCAGAGAAACTGGGATCAACTACCAGCACCTATAAGGTGGCCCATCTCCAGTTCCAGGGGATCAGACAGAAAGACAGACAGACAGTGATAAGGATGGCAGGCCTGCCTGGTCTTTCTTTCTTATCCTTTTTAAAAAAAAATGTTCGTTTATTTATTTATTTATTTATTTATTTATTTATTTATTTATTTATTTATTTATTATTAGATATAAGTACACTGTAGCTGTTCAGACACTCCAGAAGAGGGTGTCAGATTCTGGAGAATCTAAATCCCTCTTATGGTCTGCATATGATGTACATAAACACAGCCTCGCATATACTTCTAAAAATTTAAAGATGTGTGGGGCCACTGAGAGGGCTCAAGAATTAACACCATTGTCTCCTCTTTCAGAGAACCTGGGATAAACTACCAGCACCTTATGGTGGCCCATCTCCAGTTCCAGTGGATCAGACTGACAGACAGACAGACAGAGAGACAGAGATAAGGATGGCAGGCCTGCCTGGTCTTTCTTTATTTCTTATACTTTTTAAAAAATGTTAATTAATTAATTTATTTATTTATTTATTTATTTATTTATTTATTTATGTATTTATTAGATATAAGTACACTGTAGCCGTCTTCAGACACTCCAGAAGAGGGTGTCAGATTCTAGAGAATCTAAATCCCTCTTATGGTCTGAATATGATGTACATAAACACAGCCTCACATATACTTCTAAAAATTATAAATACGTGGGGCCACTGAAAGGACTCAACAATTAACAGCATTGTGTCCTCTTCCAGAGAAACTGGGATCAACTACCAGCACCTAAAAGGTGGCCCATCTCCAGTTCCAGGGGATCAGACAGACAGACAGACAGACAGTGATAAGGATTTCAGGCCTGCCTGGTCTTTCTTTCTTTCTTATCCTTTTTTAAAAAAAATGTTTGTTTATTTATTTATTTATTTATTTATTTATTTATTTATTTATTTATTTATTATTAGATATAAGTACACTGTAGCTGTTCAGACACTCCAGAAGAGGGTGTCAGATTCTGGAGAATCTAAATCCCTCTTATGGTCTGCATATGATGTACATAAACACAGCCTCACATATACTTCTAAAAATTTAAAGAAGGGTGGGGCCACTCTAAAAGCTCAACAATTAACAGCATTGTCTCCTCTTCCAGAGGACCTGGATCAACTACCAGCAACTATATGGTGGCCCACCTCCAGTTCCAGGGGATCAGACAGACAGACAGACAGACAGACAGAGATAAGGATGGCAGGCCTGCCTGGTCTTACTTTCTTTCTTATCCTTTTTAAAAAATGTTTATTTATTTATTTATTTATTTATTTATTTATTTATTTATTTATTTATTATAAGTATACTGTAGCTGTCTTCAGACACTCCAGTAGAGGGTATCAGATACTGGAGAATCTAAATCCTCTTATAATCTGAATATGATGTACATAAAAAGGCCTCACATATACTTCTAAATATTTAAAGAAGTGTGGGGCCACTGAAAGAGCTCAACAATTAACAGCATTGTCTCCTATTCCAGAGAACCTTGGATCAACTACCAGCAACTATATGGTGGCCCATCTCCAGTTCCCGGGGATCAGATTGACAGACAGACAGACAGAGAAATGGATGGCAGGCCTGACTGTTCTTTCTTTCTTTCTTTCTTATCCTTTTTAAAAAATGTTTATTTATTTATTTATTTATTTATCTATGTATTTATTAGATATAAGTACACTGTAGCTGTCTTCAGACACTCCAGAAGAGGGTGTCAGATTCTGGAGAATCTAAATCCTTCTTATGATCTGCATATGATGTACATAAACACAGCCTAACATATACTTCTAAATATTTAAAGATGGGTGGCGCCACTGAAAGGGCTCAACAATTAACAGCATTGTTTCCTCTTCCAGAGAACTTGGGATCAACTACGAGCAACTATTCGTGGCCCATCTCCAGTTCCCAGGTATCAGATTGACAGTCAGACAGACAGACAGAGATACGGATGGCAGGCCTGCCTGGTCTTTCTTTCTGTCTTTTCCTTTTTAAAAAATGTTTATTTATTTATTTATTTATTTATTTATTTATTTTTTATATATTTTTTAGATATAAGTACACTGTAGCTGTTCAGACACTCCAGAAGATGGTGTCAGATTCTGGAGAATCTAAATCCCTCTTATGGTCTGCATATGATGTACGTAAACACAGCCTCACATATACTTCTAAAAATTTAAAGAAGGGTGGGGCCACTCTAAAAGCTCAACAATTAACAGCATTGTCTCCTCTTCCAGAGTACCTGGGATCAACTACCAGCAACTATATGGTGGCCCATCTCAAGTTCCAGGGGATCAGACAGACAGACAGACAGACAAGGATAAGGTTGGCAGGCCTGCCTTCTCTTTATTTCTTTCTTATCCTTTTTAAAAAATGTTTATTTATTTATTTATTTATTTATCTATGTATTTATTAGATATAAGTACACTGTAGCTGTCTTCAGACACTCCAGAAGAGGGTGTCAGATTTTGGAGAATCTAAATCCCTCTTATGGTCTGCATATGATGTACATAAACACAGCCTAACATATACTTCTAAAAATTTAAAGATAGGTGGAGCCACTGAAAAGGCTCACAAATTAACAGCATTGTCTCCTCTTCCAGAGAACCTGGGATCAACTAACAGCAACTATATCGTGGCCCATCTCCAGTTCCAAGAGATCAGACAGACTGACAGACAGACAGACTGACAGAGATAAGGATGGCAGGCCTGCCTGGTCTTTCTTTCTTTCTTATCCTTTTTAAAAAATGTTTATTTATTTATTTATATGTTTATTAGATATAAGTACACTCTAGCCGTCTTCAGACACTCCAGAAGATGGTGTCAGATTCTGGAGAATCTAAATCCCTCTTATGGTCTGCATATGATGTACATAAACACAGCCTCACATTTACTTCTTAAAATTTAAAGTTGGGGGGGGCCACTGAAAGGGCTCAGCAATTAACAGCATTGTCTCCTCTTCCAGAGAACCTGGGATCAACTACCTGCAACTATATGGTGGCCCATCTCCACTCCCAGGGTATCAGACAGACAGACAGACAGACAAGGATAAGGTTGGCAGGCCTGCCTGCTCTTTATTTCTTTCTTATCCTTTTTAAAAAATGTTTATTTATTTATGTATTTATTAGATATAAGTACACTGTAGCTGTCTTCAGACACTCCAGAAGAGGGTGTCAGATTGTGGAGAATCTAAATCCCTCTTATGGTCTGCATATGATGTACATAAACACAGCCTCACATATAGTACTAAAAATTTAACGATGGGTGGGGCCACTGAAAGCGCTCAACAATTAATAGCATTGTCTCCTCTTCCAGAGAACCTGGGATCAACTACCAGCACCTATATGGTGGCCCATCTCCAGTTCCAGGGGATTAGAACGACAGACAGACAGACAGACAGAGATAAGGATGGTAGGCCTGCCTGGTCTTTCTTTTTTTCTTATCCGGTTTAAATAATGTTTATTTATTTATTTATTTGTTTATTTATGTATTTATTAGATATAAGTTCACTGAAGCTGTCTTCAGACACTCCAGAAGAGGGTGTCACATTCTGGAGAATCTAAATCCCTCTTATGGTCTGCATATGATGTACATAAACACAGCCTCACATATACTACTAAAAATTTAACGATGGGTGGGGCCACTGAAAGGGCTCAACAATTAACAGCATTGTCTCCTCTTCCAGAGAACCTGGGATAACTACCAGCACCTAAAAGGTGGCCCATCTCCAGTTCCAGGGGATCAGAACGACAGACAGACAGACAGACAGACAGAGATAAGGATGGCAGGACTGCCTGGTTTTCTTTCTTTCTTATCCGATTTAAATAATGTTTATTTATTTATTTATTTATTTATTTATTTATTATATGTACACTGTAGCTGTATTCAGACACTCCAGAAGAGGGTGTCAGATACTGATGAATCTAAATCCCTCTTCTGGTCTGCATATGATGTACATAAACACAGCCTCACATACACTTCTAAAAATTTAAAGATGGGTAGAGCCACAAATAGGGGTCAACAATTAACAGCATTGTCTCCTCTTCCATAGAACCTGGTATCAACTACCAGCAACTATATGGTAGCCCATCTCCAGTTCCAGGGGATCAGACAGACAGACAGACAGACAGATATAAGGATGGCAGGCCTGCCTGGTCTTACTTTCTTTCTTATCCTTTTTAAAAAATGTTTATTTATTTATTTTTTTATGTATTTATTATATATAAGTACACTGTAGCTGTCTTCAGACACTCCAGTATAGGGTGTCAGATTCTGGAGAATCTAAATCCTCTTATAATCTGAATATGATGTACATAAACACAGCCTCACATATACTTCTAAATATTTAAATAAGTGTGGGGCCACTGATAGGGCTCAACAATTAACAGCATTGTCTCTTCTTCCAGAGATCCTTGGATCAACTACCAGCAACTATATGGTGGCCCATCTCCAGTTCCAGGGGATCAGACAGACAGACAGACAGACAGACAGAGATAAGGATGGCAGGACTGCCTAGTCTTACATTCTTTCTTATCCTTTTAAAAAAATGTTTATTTATTTATTTATTTATTTATTTATTTATTATCTATTTATTTATTAGATATAAGTACACTGTAGCTGTCTTCAGACACTCCAGAAGAGGGTGTCAGATTCTGGAGAATCTAAATCCCTCTTATGGTCTGCATATGATGTACATAAACACAGCCTCACATATACTTCTAAATATTTAAAGATGGGTGGGGCCACTGAAAGGGCTCAACAATTAACAGCATTGTCTCCTCTTCCAGAGAACCTGGGATCAACTACCAGCAACTATTCGTGGCCCATCTCCAGTTCCCAGGTATCAGACTGACAGACAGACAGACAGACAGACAGCGATGTGGATGGCAGGCCTGCCTGGTCTTTCTTTCTGTCTTATCTTTTTTAAAAAAAGTTTATTATTTATTTATTTATTTATTTATTTATTTATTTATTTATTTATTTATTAGATATTAGTACACTGTAGCTGTTCAGACACTCCAGTTGAGGGTGTCAGATTCTGGAGAATCTAAATCCCTCTTATGGTCTGCATATGATGTACATAAACACAGCCTCACATATACTTCTAAAAATTTAAAGAAGGCTGGGGCCACTCTAAAAGCTCAACAATTAAGAGCATTGTCTCCTCTTCCAGAGTACCTGGGATCAACTACCAGCAATTATATGGTGGCCCATTACCCATTCCTGGGGATCAGATAGACAGACATACAGACATTGATAAGGATGGCAGGCCTGCCTGGTCTTTCTTTCTTTCTTATCCTTTTTAAAAAATGTTTATTTATATATTTATTTATGTATTTATTAGATATAAGTACACTGTAGCTGTCTTGAGACACTCCAGAAGAGGGTGTCAGATACTGGAGAATCTAAATCCCTCTTATGGTCTGCATATGATGTACATAAACACAGCCTCACATATACTTCTAAAAATTTAAATATGTGTGGGGCCACTGAGAGGTCTCTACAATTAACAGCATTGTCTCCTCTACCTGAGAACCTGGGATCAACTACCAGCAACTATATGGTGGCCCATCTCCAGTTCCAGGGGATCAGGCAGACAAAGAGACAGACAGACAAGAGTGGCAGGCCTCCCTGGCTTTTCTTTCTTTCTTATATTTTTAAAAAATATTTATTTATTTATTTATGTATTTATTAGATATAAGTACACTGTAGCTGTCTTCAGGCACTTCAGAAGAGGGTGTCATATTCTGGAGAATCTAAATACCTCTTATGGTCTGCATATAATGTACATAAACACAGCCTCACATATACTTCTAAAAATTTAAAGATGTGTGGGGCCACTGAAACGGCTCAACAATTAACAGCATTGCCTCCTCTACCAGAGAACCTGGGATGAACTACCAGCAACTATATGGTGGCCCATCTCCAGTTCCAGGGGATCAGACAGACAGACAGATAGACAGACAAAGATTGCATGCCTGCCTGGTTTTACTTTCTTTCTTATCCTTTTTAAAAAATATTTATTTATTTATTTATTTATTTATTTATTTATTTATTTATTTATTTATTTATTTATTTATTATATATATGTACACTGTAGCTGTCTTCAGACACTCCAGAAGAGGGTGTCAGATTCTGGAGAATCTAAATCCCTCTTATGTTCTGCATATTGTGTACATAAACACAGCCTCACATATACTTCTAAAAATTTAAAGATGTGTGGGGCCACTGAAAGGGCTCAACAATTAACAGGATTGTCTCCTCTACCAGAGAACCTGGGATCAACTACCAGCAACTATATGGTGGCCCATCTCCAGTTGCAGGGGATCAGACAGACAAAGAGACAGACAGACAAGGGTGGCAGGCCTCCTTGGTTTTTTTTTCTTTCTTATCCTTTTTAAAAAATATTTATTTATTTATTTATGTATTTATTAGATATAAGTACAATGTAGCTGTCTTCAAACAATCCAGAAGAGGGTGTCAGATTCTGGAGAATATAAATCCCTCTTATGGTCTGCATATGATGGACATAAACACAGATTCACATACACTTCTAAAAATTTAAAGATGGGTGGGGCCACTGAAAGGGCTCAACAATTAACAGCATTGTCTCTTCTTCCAGAGAACCTGGGATCAACTACAAGCAACTATATGGTGGCCCATCTCGAGTTCCAGGGGATCAGACAGACAGACAGACAGACATACAGACAGAGATAAGGAGGGCAGGCCTGCCTGGTCTTTCTTTCTTTCTTATCCTTTTAAAATAATGTTTATTTATTTATTTATTTATTTATTTATTTATTTATGTATTAATTAGATATAAGTACACTGTAGCTGTCTTCAGACACTCTAGAAGAGGGTGTCATCTTCTGGAGAATCTAAATCCCTCTTATGGTCTGCATGTGATGTACATAAACACAGCCTCACATATACTTCTAAAAATTAAAAGATGGGTGGGCACACTGAAAGGGCTCAACAATTAACAGCATTCTCTCTTCTTCCAAAGAACGTGGGATCAACTACCAGCAACTATAGGGTGGCCCATCTCCAGTTCCAGGTGATCAGACAGACAGACAGACAGACAGAGATAAGGAGGGCAGGCCTGCCTGGTCTTTCTTTCTTTCTTATCCTTTTAAAATAATGTTTATTTATTTATTTATTTATTTATGTATTTATTAGATATACGTACAATGTAGTTGTCTTCAGACACTCCAGAAGAGGGTGTCAGATTCTGGAGAATCTAAATCCCTCTTATGGTCTGCATATGATGTACATAAACACAGCCTCACATTTACTTCTAAAAATTTAAAGGTGGGGGGGCCACTGAAAGGGCTCAGCAAATAACAGCATTGTCTCCTCTTCCAGAGAACCTGGGATCAACTACCTGAAACTATATGGTGGCCCATCTCCACTCCCAGGGGATCAGACAGACAGACAGACAGACAAGGATAAGGATAAGGATGGCAGGCCTGCCTGGTCTTTCTTTCTGTCTTATCCTTTTTACAAAATGTTTATTTATTTATTTATTTATTTATTTATTTATTTTTGTATGTATTTATTAGATATAAGTACACTGTAGCTGTTCAGACACTCCAGAAGAGGGTGTCAGATTCTGGAGAATCTAAATCCCTCTTATGGTCTGCAGATGATGTACATAAACACAGCCTCACATATACTTCTAAAAATTTAAAGAAGGGTGGGGCCACTCTAAAAGCTCAACAATTAACAGCATTGTCTCCTCTTCCAGAGTACCTGGGATCAACTACCAGCAACTATATGGTGGCCCATCTCCAGTTCCAGGGGATCAGACAGACAGACATACAGACAGTGATAAGGATGGCAGGCCTGACTGGTCTTTCTTTCTTTCTTATCCTTTTTTTAAAAAAAATGTTTATTTATTTATTTATTTATTTATTTATTTATTTATTTATTTATTAGATATAAGTACACTGTAGCTGTTCAGACACTCCAGAAGAGGGTGTCAGATTCTGGAGAATCTAAATCCCTCTTATGGTCTGCATATGATGTACATAAACACAGCCTCACTTATAGTGAGCTGAGGTGTCACAGGCCAACTGCTGGAATTTCTGAGTACCACCTAGATAGACATAAGCTATGCTGTGGTTGCTTAATTTATGTATTTTATTATTTCTATTTGTTGTTTTGTGTTGTTTTATTTGTTTTTAGAAAAGTCCTCAGTCTGTAGCTCTGGCTGACCCAGGACTGCCTACTTGTGTTAATTAGGGTTTCACAGCTGAGAACAGACACCAAGAGCAAGGTAAGGCTTAGAAAACCGGACATTCAGTGGTGGCTCAAGCTCTTAATGAGAGCACTCTGTAGGCAGAGGCAGTCAGTTTCTGAGTTCGAGGCCACCCTGGTGAAAGACAGGGCTAGGGTAGGGGCTAGGGTAAGAAAGAAAGAAAGAGAGAGAGAGAGAGAGAAAGAGAGAGAGAGAGAAAGAAAGAGAGAGAGAGAGAGAGAAAGAAAGAGAGAGAGAGAAAGAGAGAGAGAAAGAGAGAGAGAGAGAGAGAGAATAAAAAGTTTTTATAAAATTTTTATAAAAAGTGTTAAAGTTTTTAAAAATTAAAAAAAAAAATACCAGATCACCATCACACAGCATTGGCTGTCTTCAGGTGTATCCTTTCAGCCTCCAAAACAAAAAACAATGGCTGGCTGTCTTCAGGTGTATCCTATTCTCGAGTCTTATTTCCAACCTTAGAGCTGGGCTGAGCTGCCTCATTATGTAATTGCAAACCTTCCTTGGTTTGTCTTTTCCATTTCTAAGACTAACAGGCCTTTTTCTATTTATTGAATATGCCCATGACTGTCCTTTAGATATAGTAAATATAACTGTTGCTTATAAAACTTGTTTTCTAGGAATTTTTAAAGGGCAATGGCAGAGTTTATTTATAAAAAATATTTTGCATTTATTTATTTGTGTGAGTGATGAAGCTCAGGTCTTCAAACTCGTCAGGAGGTATGATTACCTCCCCTCTCTCTCAACCCCTCTCTCTCCTCTCTCAATGTTTGTGTATGAATGTTTTGCATGTGTATGCTGTGCCAATAGACTCCAGAACAGAGTATTAGATCCTCTGGAACTGGAGATGGGCCACCATATATAATACTGGTAATTGAGCCCAGGTTCTCTGGAAGAGGAGACAATGCTCTTAATTGTTGAGCCCTCTCTGTAGCCACATCTTTCTTTTTTTTTTTTTTGAGTATATGTGAGGCTGTGTTTATATACATCATATGCAGACAATAAGAATGATTTAGATTCTTCAGAATCTGACACCCTCTTCTGGACTGTCTGAAGATAGCTACAGCATACTTAAATATAATAAATAAATAAATCTTTAAAAAGAAAAGGAAAAGTAAAAAAGAAAGAACAGGCCTGCCATATGCATGTTCATAGAGGAAAATGGAAGAGACCCCAATCTAACCTCAGCAGGGTGCTTCCTTCTGGATGGTAGCTCACAGTTTCATCCCAGCAAGACAGACAAATCACTGAGTTCAAGGACAGTAAGGTTCAGGACAGCCAAGGTTAGGAAGGAAAAGGGTCTATGTTGAGAATACAAACCGACAAAACAACAACTAGGAAAAAGAAGTGACAGTGTAACTTGGGGTAGGGTACCAACAAGAGAAAGCTTTCTGTTACCACTTACAAACACCAGTAGCCTTGCACCCTTCTGCCCAGGTCCCTGCCTTCCTTTCTAGGAATTCTAAGGATGCCAGGGGGTAGGGGAATCCAGATTAACTTTTTAAAAACAAAGACTTGGTCTTTGATGTCTATAGGAAGCCCTTCTCAGTGCCTTTAACTACCACTGAACTTTCAGGGCTGTGACTCAACTGTAACAAGGAACAGGGCTAAGAACCTGCAGCCTTTGAAAACAACTATTTTTTTAAAGTGGGGGACACAAATCAGCAGTAGAACCCCTCAGGTTCAGCCATAATACTTGTTAGGGAAAGAGCCTCAATGTCCGGAGCTGAGGTCTCATGGGTGAACTGCTTCAAGCTCTGAGTATCATTGAAAGAAAGAAAAGATATCATGTGGTTGCTTAATTTATTTATTTTATTATTTCTATTTTTTGTTTTCTTTTGTTTTGTTTTAGAAAAGGCCTCAGTCTGTAGCTATGGCTGACCTAGGACAGACTACATGTGTTAATTAGGGTTTCACAGCTGAGAAACAGACCATACCTATGTAAGACTTAGAAAACCCAACAGTCAGTGGTGGCTCGAGCTCTTAATGAGAGCACTATGGAGGCAGAGGCAGTCAGTTTCTGAGTTCAAGGCCAGCCTGGTTAAAGACAGGGATAGGCAGGGCTAGGCAAGGCAGGGCTGGGCTAGGCTAGGCTAGGCAAGGGGCTGGGCTAGTCAAGGCAAGGGACTAGGATAGGCTACTCAAGGGGCTAGGCAAGACAGACAGACAGAGAGAAAGACAGACAAGGATGGCAGGCCTGCCTGGTTTTTCTTTCTTTCTTATCCCTTTTAAAAAATGTTAATTAATTAATTTATTTATTTATTTATTTATGTATTTATTAGATATAAGTACACTGTAGCTGTCTTCAGACACTCCAGAAGAGGGTGTCAGATTCTGGAGAATCTATATGCCTCTTATGGTCTGCATATGATGTACATAAACACAGCCTCACATTTACTTCTAAAAATTTAAAGATGTGTGGGGCCAATGAAAGGGATCAACAATTAACATCATTGTCTCCTCTTATAGAGAACCTGGGATCAACTACCAGCAAATATATGGTGGCCCATCTCCAGTTCCAGGGGATCAGACAGACAGACAGACATACAGACAGATAGAGTTAAGGATGGCAGGCCTACCTGGTCTTTCATTCTTTCTTATCCTTTTTAAAAAATGTTTATTAATTTAAGTATGTATTTATTAGATATAAGTACACTGTAGCTGTCTTCAAACACTCCCGAAAATGGTGTCAGATTCTGGAGAATCTATATCCCTCTTATGGTCTGCATATGATGTTCATGAACACAGCCTCACATATACTTCTAAAAATTTAAAGTTGGGTGGGGCCACTGAAAGGGCTCAACAATTAACAGCATTGTCTCCTCTTCCAGAGAACCTGGGATCAACTACCAGCAACTATTCGTGGCCCATCTCCAGTTCCAGGGGATCAGACAGACAGACATACAGACAAGGATGGCAGGCCTGCCTGGTCTCTCTTTCTTTATTATCCTTTTTAAAAAATGTTTATTTGTTTATTTATGTATTTATTAGATATAAGTACACTGTAGCTGTCTTCAGACTCTCCAGAAGAGGGTGTCAGATTCTGGAGAATCAATATCCCTCTTATGGTCTGCATATGATGTACATGAACACAGCCTCACATATACTTCTAAAAATTTAAAGATGGGTGGGGCCACTGAAAGGGCTCAACAATTAACAGCATTGTCTCCTCTTCCAGAGAACCTGGGATCAACTACCAGCAACTATATGGTGGCCCATCTCCAGTTCCAGGGTATCTGACAGATAGACAGACAGACAGACAGACAAGGTGGCAGGCCTGCCTGGTCTTTCTTTCTTTCTTATTCTTTTTAAAAAATGTTTATTTATTTTTTTATGTATGTATTAGATATAAGTACACTGTAGCTGTCTTCAGACACTCTAGAAGAGGGTGTCATATTCTGGAGAATCTAAATCCCTCTTATGGTCTGCATATGATGTACACATACACAGCCTCACATATACTTCTAAAAATTTAATGATGGGTGGGCCCACTGAAAGGGCTCAACAATTAACAGCATTGTCTCCTCTTCCAGAGAACCTGGGATCAACTACAAGCAACTCTATGTGGCCCATCTCCAGTTCCAGAGGATCAGACAGACAGACAGACAGACAGACAGAGATAAGGATGGCAGTCCTGCCTGGTCTTTCTTTCTTTCTTATCCTTTTTTAAAAATGTTTGTTTATTTATTTATTTATTTATTTATATATGTATTTATTAGATATAAGTACACTGTAGCTATCTTCAGACACTCCAGAAGAGGGTGACAGATTCTGGAGAATCTATATCCCTCTTATGTTCTGCATATGATGTACATAAACACAGCCTCATATATACTTCTAAAAATTTAAAGATGGGTGGGCCCACTGAAAGGGCTCAACAATTAACACCATTGTCTCCTCCTCCAGACAATGTGGGATCAACTTCCAGCAACTATATGGTGGCCCATCTCAAGTTCCAGGGGATAAGACAGACAGACAGACAGACAGAGATAAGGATGGCAGGCCTGCCTTATTTTTCATACTTTCTTATCATTTTTAAAAAATGTTTATTTATTTATTTATTCATTCATTTATTTATTTATTTATTTATTTATTTATTTATTTATTTATTTATTAGATATAAGTACACTGTAGCTGTCTTCAGACTCTCCAGAAGAGGGTGTCAGATTCTGGAGAATCTATATCCCTCTTATGGTCTGCATATGATGTACATAAACACAACCTCACATATACTTCTAAAAATTTAAAGATGGGTGGGGCCACTGAAAGGGCTCAACAATGAACAGCATTGTCTCCTCTTCCAGAGGACCTGGGATCAACTACCAGCAACTATATTGTGGCCCATCTCAAGTTCCAGGGGATAAGACAGACATACAGACAGACAGACAGACAAGGATTGCAGGCCTACCTGGTTTTTCTTTCTTTCTTATACATTTTAAAAATGTTTATTTATTTATATATGTATTTATTAGATATAAGTACACTGTAGCTATCTTCAGACACTTCAGAAGTGGGTGTCATATTCTGGAGAATCTAAATCCCTCTTATGGTCTGCATATGATGTACATAAACACAGCCTCACATATACTTCTAAAAAGTTAAAGATGTGTGGGGCCACTGAAACGGCTCAATAATTAACAGCATTGTCTCCTCTTCCAGACAATGTGGGATCAACTATCAGCAACTATATGGTCGCACATCTACAGTTCCAGGGGTTCAGACAGACAGACAGACAGACAAGGATTGCAGGCCTGCATGGTTTTATTTTCTTTCTTATCCTTTTTAAAAAATGTTTATTTATTTATTTATTTATTTATTTATTTATTTATGTATTTATTATATATAAGTACACTGTAGCTGTCTTCAGACACTCCAGAAGAGGGTGTCAGATTCTGGAGAATCTATATCTTTCTTATGGTCTGCATATGATGTACATAAACACAGCCTCACATATACTTCTAAAAATTTAAAGATGGGTGGGGCCACTGAAAGGGCTCAACAATTAACAGCATTGTCTCCTCTTCCAGAGGACCTGGGATCAACTACCAGCAACTATATTGTGGCCCATCTCCAGTTCCAGGGGATCAGACAGACAGACATACAGACAGACAGACAAGGATTGCATGCTTGCCTGGTTTTTCTTTCTTTCATATACATTTTAAAAATGTTTATTTATTTATTTATTTATTTATTTATTTATTTATTAGATATAAGTACACTGTAGCTGTCTTCAGACACTTCAGAAGAGGGTGTCATATTCTGGAGAATCTAAATCCCTCTTATGGTCTGCATATGATGTACATAAACAAAGCCTCACATATACTTCTAAAAATTTAAAGATGTGTGGGGCCACTGAAACGGCTCAACAATTAACAGCATTGTCTCCTCTACCAGAGAACCTGGGATCAAATACCAGCAACTATATGGTGGCCCATCTCCAGTTCTAGGGGATCAGAAAGACAGACAGACAGACAGACAAGGATTGCAGGCCTGCCTGGTTTTACTTTCTTTCTTATCCTTTTTAAAAAATGTTTATTTATTTATTTATTTATGTATTTATTATATATAAGTACACTGTAGCTGTCTTCAGACACTCCACCAGAGGGTGACAGATTCTGGAGAATCTAAATCCCTCTTATGGTCTGCATATGATGTATATAAACACAGCCTCACATATACTTCTAAAAATTTAAAGATGTGTGGGGCCACAGAAAGGGCTCAACAATTAACAGCATTGTCTCCTCTAACAGAGAACCTGGGAACAAATACCAGCAACTATATGGTGGCCCATCTCCAGTTCCAGGGGATCAGGCAGACAAAGACACAGACAGACAAGGGTGGCAGGCCTCCCTGGTTTTTCTTTCTTTCTTATCCTTTTAAAATAATGTTTATTTATTTATTTATGAATTTATTAGATATAAGTACACTGTAGTTGTCTTCAGACACTCCAGAAGAGCGTGTCAGATTCTGGAGAATATAAATCCCTATTATGGTCTGCATATGATGGACATAAACACAGCCTAACATATACATCTAAAAATTTAAAGATGGGTGGGGCCACTGAAAGGGCTCAAGAATTAACAGCATTGTCTCTTCTTCCAGAGAACCTGGGATCAACTACCAGCAACTATATAGTGGCCCATCTCCAGTTCCAGGGGATCAGACAGACAGACAGACAGACAGAGATAAGGAGGGCAGGCCTGCCTGGTTTTTCTTTCTTTCTTATCCTTTTAAAAATGTTTATTTATTTATTTATTTATTTATTTATTTATTTATTTATTTATTTATTAGATATAAGTACACTGTAGTTGTTTTCAGACACTCCAGAAGAGGGTGTCAGATTCTGGAGAATCTAAATCCCTCTTATGGTCTGCATATGATGTACATAAACACAGCCTCACATATACATCTAAAAATTTAAAGATAGGTGGAGCCACTGAAAGGTCTCAACAATTAACAGCATTGTCTCCTCTTCCAGAGTACCTGGGATCAACTACCAGCAACTATATTGTGGCCCATCTCCAGTTCCAGGGGATCAGACAGACATACATACAGACAGACAGACAAGGATTGCAGGCCTGCCTGGTTTTTCTTTCTTTCTTATACATTTTAAAAATGTTTATTTATTTATTTATTTATTTATTTATTTATTTATTTATTTATTAGATATAAGTACACTGTAGCTGTCTTCAGACACTTAAGAAGAGGGTGTCATATTCTGGAAATCTAAATCCCTCTTATTGTCTGCATATGATGTACATAAACACAGCCTCACATATACTTCTAAAAATTTAAAGATGTGTGGGGCCACTGAAACGGCTCAACAATTAACAGCATTGTCTCCTCTACCAGAACCTGGGATCAACTAGCAGCAACTATATGGTGGCCCATCTCCAGTTCCAGGGGATCAGACAGACAGACAGACAGACAGACAGACAGAGATAAGGAGGGCAGGCCTGCCTGGTCCTTCTTTCTTTCTTATCCTTTTAAAAAATGTTTATTTATTTATTTATTTATTTATTTATTTATTTATTTATTTATTAGATATAAGTACACTGTAGCTGTCTTCAGACACTCCAGAAGAGGGTGTCAGATTCTGGAGAATCTAAATCCCTCTTATGGTCTGCATATGATGTACATAAACACAGCCTCACATATACTAATAATAATTTACGATGGGTGGGGCCACTGAAAGCGCTCAACAATTAACAGCATTGTGTCCTCTTCCAGAGAATCTGGGATCAACTACCAGCACCTATATGGTGGCCCATCTCCAGTTCCAGGGGATCAGAACGACAGACAGACAGACAGAGATAAGGATGGCAGGCCTGCCTGGTCTTTCTTTCTTTCTTATCTGGTTTAAATAATGTTTATTTCTTTATTTACTTATTTATTTATGTATTTATTAGATATAAGTACACTGTAGTTGTCTTCAGACACTCCAGAAGAAGGTGTCAGATTCTGATGAATCTAAATCCCTCTTCTGGTCTGCATATGATGTACATAAACACAGCCTCACATACACTTCTAAAAATTTAAAGATGGGTAGGGCCACTGATAGGGTTCAACAATTAACAGCATTGTCTCCTCTTCCAGAGAACCTGGGATCAACTACCAGCAACTATATGGTGGCCCATCTCCAGTTCCCGGGGATCAGATATACAGACAGACAGACAGACAGACAGAGATAAGGATGGCAGGCCTGCCTGGTCTTACTTTCTTTCTTATCCTTTTTAAAAATGTTTATTTATTTATTTATTTATTTATTTATTTATTTATTTATTTATGTATTTATTATATATAAGTACACTGTAGCTGTCTTCAGACACTCCAGTAGAGGGTGTCAGATTCTGGAGAATCTAAATCCTCTTATAATCTGAATATGATGTTCATAAACAGGCCTCACATATACTTCTAAATATTTAAAGAAGTGTGGGGCCACTGAAAGGGCTCAACAATTAAGAGCATTTTCTCCTCTTTCAGAGAACCTTGGATCAACTACCAGCAACTATATGGTGGCCCATCTCCAGTTCCTGGGGATCAGATAGACAGACAGACAGACAGACAGAGATATGGATGGCAGGCCTGCCTGGTCTTTCTTTCTTTCTTATCCTTTTTAAAAAAATGTTTATTTATTTATTTATTTATTTATTTATTTATTTATTTATTTATCTATTTGTTTATTAGATATAAATACACTGTAGCTGTTCAGACACTCCAGAAGAGGATGTCAGATTCTGGAGATTCTAAATCCCTCTTATGGTCTGCATATGATGAACATAAACACAGCCTCACATATACTTCTAAAAATTTAAAGAAGGGTGGGGCCACTCTAAAAGCTCAACAATTAACAGCATTGTCTCCTCTTCCAGAGTACCTGGAATCAACTAACAGCAACTATATGGTGGCCCATCTCCAGTTCCAGGGGATCAGACAGACAGACATACAGACAGTGCTAAGGATGGCAGGCCTGCCTGGTCTTTCTTTCATTCTTATCCTTTTTAAAAAATATTTATTTATTTATTTATTTATTTATTTATGCATTTCTTAGATATAAGTACACTGTAGCTGTCTTCAGACACTCCAGAAGAGGGTGTCAGATTCTGGAGAATCTAAATCCCTCTTATGGTCTGCATATGATGTACATAAACACAGCCTCACATATACTTCTAAAAATTAAAAGATGGGTGGGCCCACTGAAAGGGCTCAACAATTAACAGCATTGTCTCTTCTTCCAGAGAACGTGGGATCAACTACCAGCAACTATATGGTGGCCCAACTCAAGTTCCAGGGGATAAGACAGACAGACAGACAGACAGAGATAAGGATGGCAGGCCTGCCTGATTTTTCTTTCTTTCTTATAATTTTTAAAAAATGTTTATTTATTTATTTATGTATTTATTAGATATAAGTACACTGTAGCTGTCTACAGACTCTCCAGAAGAGGGTGTCAGATTCTGGAGAATCTATATCCCTCTTATGGTCTGCATATGATGTACATAAACACAGCCTCACATATACTTCTAAAAATTTAAAGATGGGTGGGGCCACTGAGAGGGCTCAACAACTAACAGCATTGTCTCCTCTTCCAGAGAACCTGGGATCAACTACAAGCAACTATATTGTGGCCCATCTCCAGTTCCAGAGGATCAGACAGACATACATACAGACAGACAGACAAGGATTGCAGGCCTGCCTGGTTTTTCTTTCTTTCTTATCCTTTTAAAAAATGTTTATTTATTTATTTATTTATGTATTTATTAGATATAAGTACACTGTAGCTGTCTTCAGACACTCCAGAAGAGGGTGTCAGATTCTGGAGAATATAAATCCCTCTTATGGTCTGCATATGATGGACATAAACACAGATTCTCATACACTTCTAAAAATTTAAAGATGGGTGGGGCCACTGAAAGGGCTCAACAATTAACAGCATTGTTTCTTCTTCCAGAGAACATGGTATCAACTACCAGCAACTGTATGGTGGCCCATCTCCAGTTCCAGGGGATCAGACAGACAGACAGACAGACAGACAGAGATAAGGAGGGCAGGCCTGCCTTGTCTTTCTTTCTTTCTTATCCTTTTAAAATAATGTTTATTTATTTATGTATTTATTTATTTATGTATTTATTAGATATAAGTACACTGTAGTTGTCTTCAGACACTCCAGAAGAGGGTGTCAGATTCTGGAGAATCTAAATCCCTCTTATGGTCTTCATAATATGTACATAAACACAGCCTAACATATACTTCTAAAAATTTAAAGATTGGTGGAGCCACTGAAAGGGCTCAACAATTAACAGCATTGTCTCCTCTTCCAGAGAACCTGGGATCAACTACCAGCAACTATATGCTGGGCCATCTACAGTTCCAGGGGATCAGACACACAGAGAGACAGACAGACACTGTAGGACCCAGAATATGGCAAGAAACCCTGAGAAAGGTGGAAAATTAATAATACACTCTGTAGTACCCAGAATATGGCAAGAAACCCTCATAAAAGTAGAAAATTAAAAACTCACACTGAAGGAACCCAAATATGGCAAGAAAACCTGAAAAATGTGGAAAATGAGAATAATCACAGTGTAGGAACCAGAATTCCGAAAATACTTGAAAAACGTCATAAATGAGAAAATCACATTTTAGGACCCAGAATATGGGGAGAAACCCTGAGAAACGTGGAAAATTAAAAATACCCTCTGTAGCACTGAGAATATGGTAAGAAACCCTCAACAAAGTAGAAAATTAAAAACTCACACTGAAGGATCCCGAATATGGCGCGAAAACATGAAAAAGGTAGAAAATGAGAATAATCACACTGTATTACCCAGAATTACAAAAACATGAAAAACATCGAAAATGAGAAAATCACACTTGTAGGACCCAAAATACGAAAAAACTTGAAAAACGTGGAAAATGAGAAAATCACACTGCAGAAACCAGAATATGCCGAACAACCATGAAAAACCTGAAAATTAAAAATTCACACTATTGGACACAGAATATGGTGAGAAACCATGAAAAGACTGGACAATTAAAATTTCACACTTCATTACCCAGATATGGAGAGAAATACTGAAAACCGTGGGAAAAAAATTCACAATGAAGGACCTGGAATACGGCAAGAGACCCTGAAAAAACATGGAAATGAGAAAATCACACAGTATAACC
This sequence comes from Mus caroli, assembly GCF_978045245.1. Classification (NCBI taxonomy): domain Eukaryota; kingdom Metazoa; phylum Chordata; class Mammalia; order Rodentia; family Muridae; genus Mus; species Mus caroli. The sequence goes on along the minus strand of NW_028227285.1, from coordinate 439,149 downwards.
CAGAATATGACGAAAAAACCTGAAAAAGATAAAATATTAAAATATCACACGGAAGGACCCAGAATATGGCGAAAAACCTGAAAAAGGAGGAAGATAAAAAAACTCACACTGAAGGACACAGAATATGGCGAGAAAACCTGAAAAAAGTAGAAAATTAAAAATTCACACTGAAAGACCCCGAATATGGTTTGAAAACCTGAAAAAGGTGGAAAATGAGATTAATCACACTGTAGGACCCAGATTATGCCCAGAAACCCTGAAAACGTATAAAATTAAAAAAACATGCTGGAGGACCCAGAATATGGCGAGAAAACCTGAAAAAAGTAGAAAATTAAAAATTCACACTGAAGGACCCCGAATATGGTGAGAAAACCTGAAAAAGGTGGAAAATGAGAATAATCACACTGTAGGACCCAGATTTTGCCCAGAAACCCTGAAAACGTGGAAAATTAAAAATACATGCTTTAGGACCTAGAATATGGCGAGAAACCCTGAAATAAGTTCAAAATTACAAACTCACACTGTAGGACCCCAAATATGGCGAGAAACCCTGAAAAAGGTGGAAAATGAGAAAATCACATTTCAGGACCCAGAATAGGCCTAGAAAATGTGAAAAACGTGAAAATTAAAAATTCACACTAACGGACCCAGAATATGGCGAGAAAAAGGTAATAAAAAAGTAGAAAATTAAAATCTCACAGTGAAGGAGCCCAAACATGGCGAGAAAATCTGAAAAAGGTGGAAAATGAGAAAATCACACTGTAGGATCCAGAATATGGTGAGAAACCCTGAAGAAAGTAGAAAAATACAAACTGACACTGAAGGACCCCAAATATGGGGAGAAAACCTGAAAAAGGTGGAAAATGAGAAAATCACACTGCAGGACCCAGAATATTTCAAGAAACACTGAAAAACGTGAAAATTCAAAATTCACACTGTCGGACACAGAATATGGCGAGAAACCATGAAAAAAAAGTGGATAATTAAAATTCACACTGTATTACCCATAATATGGGGAGAAATACTGAAAAACGTGGAAAATTAAAAATCCACACTGAAGGACCTGGAATATGGCAAGAAAACCTGAAAATGTGGAAATGAGAAAATCACAATGTAGGACCCAGAATATGAAGAAAAAACCTGAAAAACGTGGAAAATGAAAAATACATACTATAGGACACAGTTTATGGCGAGAAACCCTGAAAGAGTAGAAAATTAAAAACTCACACTGAAGGACCCCAAATATGGCAAGAAACCCTGAAAAAAGTAGAAAATTACAAACTGACACTGAAGAACCCCAATTATGGCGAGAAAACCTGAAAAAGGTGGAAAATGAGAAAATCACACTGTAGGACCCAGAATTACGAAAAAACTTGAAAATATCGAAAATGAGAAAATCACACTATAGGACCCAGAATATGCCAAGAAACCCTGAAAACGTGAAAAATTAAAAATACAACGTTTAGGACCCAGAATACGGCGAGAAACCCTGAAAAAATTAGAAAATTAAAAACTCACACTGAAGGACCCGAAAAATGGCTAGAAAGGCTGAAAAAGGTGGAAAATGAGAAAATCACACTGTAGGACCCAGAATTACGAAAAAACTTGAAAAATGTGGAAAATGAGAAAATCACACTGTAGGACCCAGAATATGCCGAGAAACGCTGAAAAAAGTGAAACATTAAATATTCACACTTTCGGACCAAGAATATTACCAAAAAAAAAACCTTAAAAACGACGAAAATTAAAAATTTACATTGTGGGACCCAGAATATGGCGAGAAACACTGAAAAATGTGGAAAATTAAATTCACACTGTAGGAACAAGAATATGTCGAGAAAACCTGAAAAAGTTTGAAAATGAAAAAATCACACTGTGGGACTGAGAATATGACGAAAAAAAAACCTTAAAAACATGGAAAATTAAAAACTCCCACTGAAGAACCTAGAATATGGCAAGAAACCCTGAAAAAGGTGGAAAATGAGAAATTCACACTGTAGGACCCAGAATATGATGAGAAACACTGAAAAATGTTGAAAAATAAAAATTCACACTATAGGACCAGAATATGGAAAAAAACCTTGAAAAACGTGGAAAATTAAAAATTCACACTGCAGGACCCAGAATATGCTGAGAAAACCTGAAAAAGGTGGAAAATGAGAAAATCACACTGTAGGATGGAGAATTGGGGAAAAAAACTTGAAAAAAGTCAAAAATTGGAAAATCGCACAGTAGGAGCAAGAATATGCCAGAAACCCTGAAAACGTGGAAAATTAAAAATACACGCTGTAGGATTCAGAATATGGCAAGAAACCCTGAAAGAAGTAGAAAATTAAAAACTCACACTGAAGGACCCGGAATATGGCGAGAAAACCTTGTGGAAAATGAGAAAAACAATCTGTAGGACATAGAAATGCGAAAAAACTTTAAAAAAGTGGAAAATGAGAAAATCACATTGTAGGACCCAGAATATGCCAAGAAACCCTGAAAAACGAGAAAAAATAAAAATATGCTTTTTGGAGCCAGAATATTGCAAGAAACACAGTAAAAAGTAGAAAATTAAAAACTCACACTGAAAGACACCGAATATGGCAAAAAACCTGAAAAAGGTGGAAAATGAGTATAATCACACTGTAGGACACAGAATAGCGAAAAAACTTGAAAAACGTGGAAAAGGAGAAAATCACACTGCAGAACCCAGAATATGCCAAGAAACCCTGAAAAACTAGAAAATTAAAAACTCACATTGAAGGACCCCCGAATATGGAGAGTTAACCTGAAAAAGGTGGAAAATGAGAAAATCACACTGTAGGACCCAGAATTACAAAAAAACTTGAAAAACGTGGAAAAGGAGAAAATCACACTGCAAGACCCAGAATATGCCGAGAAACACTGAAAAATGTGAAAATAAAAAATTCACACTGTCAGAGACAGAATATGGCAAGAAACCATGAAACAAGTGGAAAATGAGAAAATCACACTGTATTGCCCAGAATATGGCGAGAAATACTGAAAAACGTGGAAAATTAAAAATTCAGACTGAAGGACCTGGAATATGGCAAGAAAACCTGAAAAACGAGGAAATGGGAAAATCACACTGTAGGAGCCAGAATATGCAGAGAAACCTTGAAAAACGTGGAAAATTAAAAATACACTCTGTAGGACCCAGAATATGGCGAGAAACCCTGAAGAATGTAGAAAATTAAAAACTCACATTGAAGGACCCCGAATATGGCGAGAAAACCTGAAAAAGGTGGAAAATGAGAAAATCACACCGTAGGACCCATAATATTACAAAAAACTTGAAAGAAGTGGAAAATTAAAAATTCACAGTGAAGGACCCAGAATATGGCGAGAAAACCTGAAAAACGAGGAAAATTCAAAATTCACACTGTAGGACCCAGAATATGGCTAGAAAACCTGAAAAAGTTGGAAAATGAGAATAATCACACTGTAGGACCAAGATATGCGAAAAAACTTGAAAAATTTCAAAATTGAGAAAATCACACTGTAGGACCTAGAATATGCTGAGAAACACTGAAAAACGTGGAAAATTAAAAATACACGCTGTAGGACCCATAATATGTCGAGAAACCCTGAAAAATTAGAAATGTAAAACCTCACACTGAGGGACCCCAAATATGGCAAGAAAACATGAAAAAGGTGAAAAAAGAGAAAATCACACTGTAGGACCCAGAAATATGAAAAAACTTGAAAAATGTGGAAAATGAGAAAATCACACTGCAGAAACCAGAATATGCCGAACAACCATGAAAAACCTGAAAATTAAAAATTCACACAGTCGGACACAGAATATGGTGAGAAACCATGAAAAAAGTGGACAATTAAAAATTCACACTTTATTACCCAGATATGGCGAGAAATACTGAAAACCATGGAAAAAAATTCACACTGAAGGACCTGGAATACGGCAAGTGACCCTGAAAAACATGGAAATGAGAAAATCACACAGTAGGACCCAGCATATGGCGAGAAAACCTGAAAAAAGTAGAAAATTAAAAATTCACACTGAAGGACCCCGAATATTGCAAGAAAACCTGAAAAGGGTGGAAAATGAGAATAATCAATCTGTAGGACCCAGCTTATGCCTAGAAACCCTGAAAACGTGGAAAATTAAAAATACATGCTGTAGGACCCAGAATATGGCGTGTAACCCTGAAAAAAGTTGAAAATAACAAACTCACAATGTAGGACCCCAAATATGGCGAGAAACCCTGCAAAAGGTGGAAAATGAGAAAATCACACTGCAGGATCCAGAATATGCCAAGAAAATGTGAAAAACGTGAAAATTAATAATTCACACTCACGGACACAGAATATGGCGAGAAACACTTAATAAAAAAGTAGGAAATTAAAAACTCACAGTGAAGGAGCCCAAACATGACCAGAAAAACCTGAAAAAGGTGGAAAATGAGAAAATCACACTGTAGGATCCAGAATATGGCGAGAAATCCTGAAAAAAGTAGAAAAATAAAAACTCACACTGAAGGACCCCAAATATGGCAAGAAAACCCGAAAAAGGTGGAAAATGAGAAAATCACACAGTAGGACCCAGAATTACAAAAAAACTTGAAAAAAGTGGAAAATGAGAAAATCACACTGCAGGACCAAGAATATTTAGAGAAATCCTGAAAAACTTGAAAATTAAAAATTCACACTCCAGGACCTAGAATATGCCGAGAAATCCTGAAAAACGTGAAAATTAAAAATTCACATTATCGGACCCAGAATATGGTTAGAAACCCTGAAAAAACGGGAAAATTAAAAATTCAACTGAAGGACCCGGAATATGGCGAGAAACCCTGAAAAAAGTAGAAAACTGGAAAATGAGAATAATCACAGTGTAGGACCCAGAATTGCACAAAAAAAACTTGAAAAACATCGTAATGAGAAAATCACACTGTAGGACCCAGAATATGGCAAGAAACCCTGAGAAACGTGGAAAATTAATAATACACTCTGTAGTACCCAGAATATGGCAAGAAACCCTCAAAAAAGTAGAAAATTAAAAACTCACACTGAAGAACCCCAAATATGGCAAGAAAACCTAAAAAATGTGGAAAATGAGAATAATCACAGATTAGGACCCAGAATTGCGAAAATACTTGAAATGTCGTAAATGAGAAAATCACATTTTAGGACCCAGAATATGGCGAGAAACCCTGAGAAACGTAGAAAATTAAAAATACACTCTGTAGCACCGAGAATATGGCAAGAAACCCTCAACAAAGTAGAAAATTAAAAACTCACAATGAAGGACCCCGAATATGGCGAGAAAACCTGAAAGAGGTGGAAAATGAGAATAATCACACTGTAGGACCCAGAATAGCGAAAAAAAACATGAAAATCATTGAAAATGAGAAAATTACACTGTAGGACCCAGAATATGGCGAGAAACCCTGAGAAATGTGGAAAATTAAAAATACACTCTGTAGCACCCAGAATATGGCAAGAAACGCTCAAAAAAGTAGAAAATTAAAAACTCACACTGAAGGACCCTGAATATGCCGAGAAAACATGAAAAAGGTAGAAAATGAGAATATTCACACTATATTACCCAGAATTACAAAAACATGAAAAACATCGAAAATGAGAAAATCACACTGTAGGACACAGAATATGCTCAGAAACCATGAAAAACGTGGAAAATTAAAAATACACGCTCTAGGACCCAGAATATGGCTAGAAACTTTGAAAAAGAAAATTAAAAATTCACACTGAGGTATCACGAATATGGAGAGAAAAGCTGAAAAAGGTGGAAAATGAGAATAATCACACTGTAGGACCCAGAATTGCGAAAAAACTTGAAAAACGTCGAAAATGAGAAAATCACACTGTAGGACCCACAATATGACGAAAAAAAACCTGAAAAACGTGGAAAATTAAAAATACACGCTGTAGGACACAGAATATGTCGAGAAACCCTGAAAAATTAGAAAATTAAAACCTCACACTGAAGGACCCTAAATATGGCGAGAGAACCTAAAAAATGTAGAAAATTAAAAATTCACACTAAAGGACCCGGTATATGGCAATAAAACCTGAAAAAAGAGGAAAATTAAAAAATTCACACTGAAGGACCCAGAATATGGCAAGAAAACCTGAAAAAAGTAGAAAATTAAAAATTCACACTGAAGGACCTGGAATATGTGAAGAAAACCTGAAAACCGTGGAAATGAGAAAATCACACTGTAGGACCCAGAATATGACGGAAAAACCTGAAAAACGTGGAAAATTAAAAATTCACACTGAAGGACCTGGAATATGTGAAGAAAACCTGAAAAACGTGGAAATGAGAAAATCACACTGTAGGATCCAGAATATGACGGAAAAACCTGAAAAACGTGGAAAATTAAAAATTCACACTGAAGTACCCGGCATATGGTGAGAAAAACTGAAAAATGAGGAAAATTCAAAAACACACTGTAGGATCAAGAGTAAAGGCGAGAAAACCTGAAAAAGGTGGAAAGTGAGAATTTTCACAATGTAGGACCCAGATTTGGAAAAAAAAAAAGTGAAAAACGTCGAAAATGAGAAAATCACACTGTAGGTCCCAGAGTATGCCGAGAAACCCTAAAAAAGGTGGAAATTGAGAAAATCACACTTTAGGACCCAGAATTTCGAAAAAACTTGAAAAATGTAGAAAATGAGGAAATCACACTGTAGGACCCACAATATGACGAAATAAACCTGAAAAACGTGGAAAATTAAAAATACACGCTGTAGGACACAGAATATGTTGAGAAACCCTGAAAAATTAGAAAATTAAAAACTCACACTGAAGGACCCTAAATATGGCGAGAGAACATAAAAAAAGTAGAAAATTAAAAATTCACACTAAAGGACCCGGAATATGGCAATAAAACCTGAAAAAAGAGGAAAATTAAAAATTCACACTGAAGGACCTGGAATATGTGAAGAAAACCTGAAAAACGTGGAAATGAGAAAATCACACTGTAGGACCCAGAATATGACGGAAAAACCTGAAAAACGTGGAAAATTAAAAATTCACACTGAAGTACCCGGCATATGGCGAGAAAAACTGAAAAATGAGGAAAATTCAAAAACACACTGTAGGATCCAGAATATAGGCGAGAAAACCTGAAAAAGGTGGAAAGTGAGAATTATCACAATGTAGTACCCAGACTTGGAAAAAAAAAAAGTGAAAAACGTCGAAAATGAGAAAATCACACTGTAGGACCCAGAGTATGCCGAGAAACCCTGAAAAACGAGGAAAATTAAAAATACACATTGGAGGACACAGAATATGTAGAGAAACACTGAAAAATTAGAAAAGTAAAAAATCACATTGAAGGACCCTAAATATGGCGAGAAAACCTTAAAAAGTTGTAAAATGAGAAAATCACACTGTAGGACGCAGAATTCCGAAAAAACTCGAAAAAAGTGGAAAATGAGAAAATCACACTGCAAGACCCAGAATATGCCAGAAACCCTGAAAAATGTAAAAATTAAAAATTCACCCAAAATATGGCGAGAAATACTGAAAAACGTGGAAAATTAAAATATTCAACTGAAGGACCCGGAATATGGCTAGGAAACCTGAAAAATGAGAAAAATTCAAAACTCACACTGTAGGAACCAGAATATGGCGAGAAAACCTGAAATAGGTGGAAAAATAGAAAATCACAATGTAGGACCCAGAATATGAAGTAAAAACTTGAAAAGCGTGGAAAATTAAAAATACACGATGTAGGACACAGAATATGTCGAGAAACCCTGAAAAATAAGAAAATTAAAACCTCACACTGAAGGACCAAAAAAATGGCGAGAGAACCTGAAAAAAGTAGAAAATTAAAAATTCACACTGAAGGACCCAGAATTGCGAAAAAACTTGAAAAAAGTGGAAAATGAGAAAATCACACTGTAGGACCCAGAATATGCCAAGAAACCCTGAAAACGTGGAAAATTAAAAATACATGCTGTAGGACGCAGAATACAGAGAGAAACCCTGAAAAAACTAGAAAATTACAAATTCACACTGAAGGACACCAAATATCGCTAGAAAACCTGAAAAAGTTGGAAAATGAGAAAATCCCACTGCAGAACCCAGAATATGCAGAGAAACTCTGAAAAACGTGAAAATTAAAAATTCACACTGTCGGACAAAGAATATGGCGAGAAATAATGAAAAACGTGGAAAATTAAAAATTCACACTGAAGGACCTGGAATATGTCAAGAAAACCTGAAAAACGTGGAAATGAGAAAATCACACTGTAGGAACCTGAATATGATGGAAAAACCTGAAAATGGTGGAAAATGAGAATAATCACAATGTAGGACCCAGATTTGAAAAAAAAAAATTGAAAAACGTCGAAAATGTGAATATAATACTCTAGGACCCAGAATATGCCGAGATACCCTGAAAAACCTGAAAAATTAAAAATACACGCTGTAGGACCCAGAATATGACCAGAAACCCTGAAATATCAGAAAAGTAAAAAATCACACTGAAGGACCCCAAATATGGCGAGAAAACCTGAAAAAGGTTGAAAATGAGAAAATCACACTGTAGGACCCAGAATTACGAAAAAACTTGAAAAACGTGGAAAATGAGAAAATCACACTACAGGACCCAGAAATGCCGATAAACCCTGAAAAACGTGAAAATTAAAAATTTACACTGTTGGACACAGAATATGGCGAGAAATACTGAAAAACGTGGAAAATTTAAAATTCACACTGAAGGTCCTGGAATATGTCAAGAAAAGCTGAAAAACGTGGAAATGAGAAAAATCACACTGTAGGACCCAGAATATGACGGAAAAACCTGAAAATCGTGGAAAATTAAAAATTAACACT